>NW_021851090.1:309738-322451 GCF_003651465.1 Formica exsecta
AACCTTGAACGATATATCTGTATTCTATCCTGCTTTATTATGCCTTGATTTTCTAGATCATCCAGAGTGTACAATGTGTCATGCGCAAACGATGACTCCACTGCATTAGATGTCATAAATATCACAACGTTCACCAGATGGGCGCTTCTTGTATCGGCGTGTAAGATAGCCAGGTGCCGATGTGTATTGTATGACTAATCATCGTGAGGAAAATAGCTAACAATGATGCGTAATTGACGTCTATGGCGCTTCTACATACGTTGTATAAAATGATATTCGTGTATCCGGTCTTATGTTTCCAAACAAGTTTCATCGACGAATACCAGCAGAGATTTATTCAAATCAAATCGCAATCGATGCCGAGATAAATACGACGCTGGAAGTAGCTCAAGTTCGAATGCAAAGTAACTTTTTTTTAAATATAATTCTTATCTGCCCCGCACGCGCGTTTGATTCTACGTTAAACTCTATCATGCTACCACTCAAAAAAGCGGTTTTGCAACTACAGCAAAAATTTTCTGGGTGCGCAAAATTAACTGAGGTACATAAATGATTAGCAAATACTGTGATATCGCATATGTTTCGCATTTAATCAATCTAAGTGACAGAGAGAGAATTTATATCTGAACTGTTTGTGAAATTTAGAAAGAATGTTTTTCTGTGGCGCCTATCCATGTTAAGGCCAATCATACTCGTTATAAAGTTTGGCTGTGGTACACAGAAAAAATTAGCGGCAAGAAACAAATGAATATATAATCCTCACATCTAACATATTTGTATAACGCGCCCAATCTATCTAGCTCTTTTAAACAATTTCTCTCAATTTTTCGATGCTGCAGTTATAATTGGCAGTTATATTTCTCACAAAGATCGTTCTAGCTGTAGTATCGAAACTCATATTTATCCAATGCAGTGATTAACATTTGGCAATGGGACCTAAATTTTCTAGAAGATATTATTAGAATGTTGCTGCTATAAATTCTATATGTAACAGACAATATTCTAACAGATACAAAAAATAGCGATAAATTTTTGTTGTGACACCTAGAAATCTACCTATATCAGCAAGACATTTTTTTGAGTGTATGCAACGACGCACCGACCATTGCAATAACCAGAATAGTGCGGATAAAATCACTGATAAGATTAGATTCAATCACATATTGAACCTTTTGAGATACTTTAGCGCGCATTCTTTTAATAAAGAAACAATATACGCGTAGCTGAGTGTGTTAGATAATTTAATTCATCATTATATGTAATAATGATGATGTAACAACATTTTTTGAGATTTCGAATAGCGATTTCGATCCGTATAGTTTTCTCCGAACTGTCAATCAAAATCGCGCGATCAATCTATTATTTTTTTTATATAAAATTGGTGATAAGGATAAAGATATCTTTAAATAATAAAATAAAATAATTAAAAAATTAATGTTTACTCCTTAAATTTTAGATTCATTTTTACTATCTTTATTTTTTATGAAAGAAGATAATCAAATATACATACATACTCAAGTTGCGTAAGGTGTGGTAATACTTTCGTAATAGATAATTTTTTTATATCTATCTCTCTTTCGTATCTCTCCGTCGCTATTCCCGTTAATATACGCGATCGATTCGATGCTATTACTCAGCTGCAACGGTATCGCAAATTCCTCAGCGTCTCGTTATCATAGTGGATTAAAAATAAAGAAAAATATAATTCGAAAAGGATGCTCATATCTCACGATCGCGACTTGTCAATATTCATTACGTTGACAAATACGGCGACTGATACGACGATTATGACTCTTGCGACAATTTTAACGATCGTGCCACTTTGACCCCCAACGAGGGACGAACGTCTCTCGGGAACCCTGATACTTCTCCGAAGCCATTGACTATAACTTTTGCGCCGGAAAAGATGAGATCATGCATCGCGAATATATAAGTCGCGAACTTGTACTTGGTACATCTTTCTTTGTGCAACTTATTGCTCAAAATCATTCCGCGTGCAACTCATGTCGCATTCTGCGTCTCCTCGAAAAAATTGCGCAGTTTATGACTGACATCACTAAAAAACACGACGAGAAGTCAATAATCGCGAGTTTAAACGCTGATGACACACACAAATGACACGTGCAACGGCAGAAAAAAGAAATAATGATTGATACCGCGAGAGTCTCGCGCTAAAGCGCACGTGACTTTCTCCGAGCATCTCGTATCACACGCGTTTACGATGAGAAATAACACTGCTGAGACAAGTAAAATAAGAAAAGATATTTTTAGTAAACACGTAAGAGTTTAAATGCTTTGATAAAGAAATATCGCCAGTGAGAAGTTTCTGCATTTATCGTGAAAAAAAAAAGAAAAAAATTTTTTCCACGAACGCGAGAGAAATGTTTACACTTGAACGCCGCTATTATCCAAACTGCAGCGTCATATGTACCGCTGCGAAAAATCATCAGCGACACGATTCCCCGCGGTATGTAATGCCTCGATACCGCAAACGCCCTTCCGAAATTTCGTGTGGAGCATTCTGATTATTTTTGTAACGAGTCCGAGAAACGTCATGGTATAGATATCTTTTCATGGCGAGAACAACGTGGGGTTAAACGGCGAAGTATGTGTGTGTTTTATAAAAACGATCTTTAGACTCTCTAAGAGAGAGAGAGAGAAATATCTCTCGAAACTTTCGAATAAAAAGAATCACAAACTCCTCACGCAAAATTAAAAAAAAAACAAACTTACGAAATTCATTGTTGAAGGAAAGCTATGTTATATCATCAAGTGCTATAAAAATAATTTTTAGCGATGCAAGTTTTTTTAATATAAATTACTTTTGCTTTAAGATTTAATTATTGATTATTAATATTGAAAATATGAACACACATACAAAGAAAAAGATATCATACATCACGGCGATCACGTCTTAGCACATGTAAGCGTCACGTGATACTCGTATAATCGGTCATCGGCATTCTATGTATCTACATTCTGTAATCAACATTACTCGTCAAACTGCCGTCAAATTATTTCTACAGCTGATCTCATAGACCGCGGGATCTTTACAAGAAGTTGCAGCTTTCACAAGCAGCTCCTTATTGATTTTAAACTGTGTGAATATCGTTGAAGCGCGATCATAATAAACTAAGTAATTTTAAAAATTATACAAGATAAATAATATTTTTTTATTAAATAATATTTTCCTCGTGAAGAGAAAAATCGACTGCAAAGATATTTGGGTTAAAGAATGCAATCTTGAGCCTTACATTTCGGCAAGATATTGCACTAATCTAGTACAAAATACGTAATTTCGAGACATAATACATGTACTTTATGATATCGATCATATCATATCGAATATTATCAGAAAATGGGTGAGAGAAAGAGATAGGACCATCCAGATAATGGTGGAATAATATAATATCGATTGGTGGCAATATATTAATATGAATATTACTCAATTAAACGTCAATTCGATCAGATAATTGTAATTATTTATGAATCTAGCAAACTCTTTTTTTTCTATCGTTCTGTATGTTAACCACGTATATTGACCGAAATAATTTCTATTGTGTAAAACCGACGGGGTACCATAAAGCAATTTTATCTACATCACGTATAACTTCCAAATGAATACATCGCGGAACACATGCTCTAGGATACAATTTGCCGCGCAAGAGATATAGTCCAGCAATAATGAATAATTTAATTATGGATCGTGATAGCCTTTCAACCTCTCTTTCTTGTCTCGTGACGAGAATCAAAAATCCGATGAGCGAGAACGCGTCGACGGGCGACGTCAACTTTCTCGTAGAAACTGCTCCCACGATGGTGATTAAATTTTTTTGACTGCCGTAAAATAAGAGCCAGGCCACCTTCGGGGGAGATACGTTGAAGGCCTGACATCGTCGAACGGGGAAATCACCAGGGTATAAATAGAGGATGACTCGCGGTCTGAACATGCTTGGACATCGTTTAGCCGATGATCGCACCTTCATGTGGCCAAGCGGGTATCGATACGGCCAAGACGGCCGATCAATGCTCCTTCAAAGAGGTGTTAACCAAACGGATTAACACCTTTGGATACGCGAACCGTCGCTTTCATGTCTTAAAAATAACCGAGGATGCGCGCGCAAAGCGCATTGAGAATGAAAAAAGCCGATGCTTTACTCTTAACCTTCCGATAAATATCTCGATCTCTGTATATTTATGAGCTGTTATTTTTATTTCAAGTTCACACGCGAGGAATATAATTTTCAATAAAAAATGTTGCTAAAGAAAGTCTAACATATAAGTAGAATTATTCAAAAAATCTTAAACAATTTAATAGAGACTTAAACCGGTGACTTTTTCTGATTAATTATACACTAAAGAATTTACTGTTCAAACTAAAATTTTTAAACATGACGCTAATAATATTGCATACAATTTACATTTATCCAGAAAAGTTTTTGTGATTTTAGGACATTAATTCTCTTCCTAGTATCGTCTTAAATTCTTGACAATATAATATGACAAATTCTCTTTGAGAAATACATTTTATATTTATAAAAAAATGTAATAATTAAGATATTTATGTACATTTGTTATTAAAAAAAAAGAACGTAAATATTTCTATTTTTTCCTGAATTGGTTTCTTTCAAGCAAAATTAAATAAATTTTGAGGCAAAACTAGGAACTTAATAAAATGAAAGCTTCGAAATCTTAACAAAAATCTTAAATCTTTTACTTGTATGCAACAGTATCTCAAAGAATTCGAAACAAGATTACGGATTTAAGGCAAGCGCTTACCTTGAGGGCATACTTCTGCCTCGTGTTTCTGTCATAACACTGCACGACTTTCCCGTTGATGCCAAGACCTAGCACGTGATTGCTGATCTCATAATCTTCCGTGATCGGTGTGACTTTCGGCGATAAGCGACTATTCAACGGATGTTCCATTGTCCTTCTCGTCTTGATCTCCTCGGTTTCCTGTTCCGGTATTCGATCGTAGTCCTGCCTGATCACCTGTGTGACCACCACAGGCGATGCCGAGCGTTTGCGCTTGCTCTCCTTCTGGTCGTTCTCCTCGAGAACGGTCCTCTTGGACTTCCTGCAAAACAATATTTCCGTCATTTCATACATATGCAAGGTACAAGAAACAAACGCGCGCGAACAGGCGCGAAGGTCACGCGCGCGTAAAACTTTCGCACGGAAAAATACGATGTTCCAGATTACGTGACCGATAACGGAAGCCTTAGGCATGATAACGTGTATCGAGTATGTATGAGATACAAGGAAACGAGTGCTGTACGCTCTCTGCGATTGTCAAAATATGCGCGTATATTGACGGCAGCATTATATTACTCAATTCGCACACTCGATTCTTCTTTGAAGGAAAAATAAAGGCACGTCAAAGTGCTAAAAATAACTAAACTTATAAATAAAAATAACAAAATTTATAAATAAATGGATAAAGAGATGACATTTGCGATCACAAGTTATTCGATACAAGAGGACTGCAGAGTTACATACATATTTGTAAGAGAGTTGTAGTTGAAATTAACTTTAAATACCCGTTTCGTTTACTATGCCAGCCAGTCGTCGTTTCAATGAAATCGTTTGCGTAACCTTCCTTGAAGAATGTGCAAGATTCATATTATTTCGCGCGCATACACATATACGCGCCATGCTCTACCCACACAGCTTTACTTATACGGCACGTGGCTGCCTCTCGTCCGCAGTGCAACTTGCACACCGCAATGCAGTATACGCGATCGATTAATTTTCCACAATTGCGATAAAAAAACATTGCAAACACGCATTTGTCGTAGCAATATGTAAGATTTGATGGTATTACATATATATATAATATCTTGCAATTCTCTTTATTCCGCCCATCTATATTATATCAAATTATTTCCATTTTATTCCATCTTTTATTTTATCTACATAAAAGATATAATATTGGTTCAACACATATACAACTATATACTATATGTGATTTTATATATATTACTAGATATAATTAATTATAATATATATAAAAGAGAGAGAGAGAGATGGAAATAATTTGATAAAAATTAGAAATAAAAGGGTTATTAGTATAATATCTAAACAACACATCAAGATAAATATTATAAGCAACTGGTCAACATAAAAATAATTATTACAGGAAAGAAGTTGTCAAGTCCAATAAATTGTGCTTAAGAAGCTATTTTGACAGTTATTGTGAATCCTACAAATTATTAATGTGACATACGTTTATTATTCATTGTTAATGCACGTTAATATGTATCATTAAGAAAATATTATTATTCAAGAAGAATACGTACAATGTAAGAATTGAATAAAAAAATATAAAAGGCTCACACAAAATTAATCTTGCTGAGAGGAAGTAAATTTGGCATTCAAAAAACACTTATAACATTTAAAAATATTCGTCATAAACAATTACAACAGAATAAATCAGAGTAATTTTCAAAATAATAATAATCAAAATCAAATATAATGAGTAAATTACGATTTATTTTTGATTATTTCAAACATTTTACATCGACAGATCGATATAAAATTTAAGTTCTGATTATCCTTTGTAAGAAGTTAGTAGAGCAGTAGATTTAATTATCGCAGTGTTAAATCAGGGCGAGTTCTCTTATTGTTTGCATCCGAAAAGAACGGCACAGTTATCACGAAATGTAACAGCATCATCGATGTATCGATGATACATCGATAAACCGTTGAGGGAGGGGTTGCACCAACAACTTGCTTAATTAAATATCGATTCAACTGGCTTTATACATACATATATATATATATAAAGATCGGCTCTCTAAATATAACATAAATAAAATAGTAAAATAACGATCCAATTAATTACGATCATCTTTACGTATAATGTCCAAAAGGAAAATTTAAATAAAAGTCAAGCAACTCTAAAAAAATATTCATTTAAAAGATTTTTTATATTAATTTTCGATACTGAAAGTATCACACGCTTTGATTTTTTTCTACTTTATGTGTGTGTGATACAACTTTAATTCGATTTTTTTTTTTTTATTTATGAAATATGAGAAAATATGATCCGAAAAGAAAATACGCTTCTTTCAATGAAAATGGCATTGGTAGGAAGAAAAATCTAATTAAATCGTGTTCAGCGATGCTGGTGCAACCGGCACTCGTACAATCCTCGCGAAGAGGATGTGCATGTATTCAGGCTTTATTTTCGCATATAAAAATAAAGATAAAAGAGACCTCCAGAATTTCCACTTAGTTGCCGACTTTGGCATCGATGTGGCTCTTTCGCACAGTTAAATCTCGAATCGTCGAAGGCGACAAAGCATCACCCTCGCCCTGTGCCGTAAAAGCAGAAGAGGAGCCTCCCAGATGTAAATGCGGTTGTTACGGAAAGAATCTGCCCATCAAGATTTTTCCGCATAGAGCGCGTAGGGAAAAGCGATAAGTTTTAGTCCACCCACGGCATTCTGTCTTTTGCCCTTGCGTTTTTTTTTTTTTTTGGTTTTGTTTTTTAATCGGGAGTCAAGCCAAAGGATAATCAGGCCGAGCTGAAAACTAAAGATAAAGAGACCAATGATAATTAAATAGCACCGCGCGAGTGAGTATAAAAGCGTCTGTAAATCGAGCTTAACGAAGCGAGCATTTCCCGGAAGCTAACAAATATTCTACACCAATGATCGGGTACCGCCGTAGAATTTCCGGTGTTCCACCGCGTCTTCGGACGCACACGTCTGAATTTATCATGGTTCTAAGCTGAGTTATAATATCTTTTAGCATTCGAGATTCAGGAAATTTTAATAATTTTCAGTCGCTTGAATCCCACAGAGAAAAATGTTTTCAAGTAACATTTTATTTCACATTTTAGCCGAACAATTTCAGAGAGAAAAAATTTGGGCTTAAAAAATAAAATTTAGAAAATGAATGCACATATATGGAGAGCTAAGTATTTTCTATCGAATTTGATGCTCTTGCTTCGCATAAAATAATTATTTTATTTCGAAAAATAAATTTTTATATATTATACATTCCAAAATCTGTGCCGAAAGTGATAACTTTATCGTTCACATTTTTCATTCATATTTCCATATCGAATCCGTACTATATCACGTTGTTACGCGAATCGTATGCACAATAAAGGAATGAAACTCGTTCGTAAGCAATTAAAAATAGAGCTAAGCAAGAGTTAAATGGCAGCGAGAGAGATATATATATTTGCACATAATCAAACACATCAACAACCACTTAATTAGCAATAATTATCGGCGTCGTAAACAATCCCGGCGGAAAAGAGGAGAGAGGAGAGACCTGTGTGGTTAAGTGGTTGAACCGATAAATTAAATTTCAATTTTCTATACCGTGGCAATATTTTCTTGCATCTTTCTCGGAGAAAAATTAAATGAAAACAAAACACGTTGAAATAGAATCTGTGTATTAATAGCAACGATGAGATCAGCCCGAGCTTGGCGAAAAACAAGAAATGAAACGAAGTCGAAGTTATCGATTAGAGTTCAGACCGATAAACACACATAAAGAAATCAAAAGTACCGTACGTTCTCGTTGCACAATTGTCGTGACTACAGTTGCCTTGGAACTTTATATAATAAAAATGAAAATTGTATGTCATGTACAAATATGACAGATATGACACATATGTATACAAAGTGACGATAACAATCATATTTAACGTTAAATGCACGGTAAGAAGAAATAAAGCTGACACAGTTCATGCTATATATATATAACTCTCAAAGCAGAAACAATGCAAAAGCTTGTTAAAAAATAAATGTGACAGAATATTAAAATAAGCGTATAAAGCAGTAGAGATAATGTTAGTTCGAATTTTAAATCTTTGCTCCAATATTTTAATCTATATTATTACACAGACGTATTAATAAATATATATATTTTTTAATTTATTTTATTAATTAAAATTATCTCTCTGAAAAAACATATCTTTCTCTATTGCAAAGATTAAAAATTTGAATAATTATTTTTAAAAACGTAGAAAAACGTGTATTATTTCCAAAATCTATTCTGAATAAAAATGCGAGGACTGTGATTTTTTTTATCTTTTTTAAATAAAACAAATATATTTTTTGATAAAATTGTATGTAAATAAAAAATAAAGAGAATCAATAATAAGAAAAAATATTACATTTGGAAAATTTTATATATTATTTTTACCTTGTGAAAAGATCTAAAGAATTATTCAAAATAGACTTTGAAAATAAATAAATATTAATACTATGATCTTAAATTATATGCTTGGAAATTATCTTTTTATTTAAACACGCGAAAAAATAAACAAGCAGAAAAATAAAAATAAATGATAAAATATGTAATCTAAATCTGAATTCTAAATATATAATTGTATGCGAATATATCGATTGCGGAAAATAAAATCAAGCGTAAAAATTCAAGACTTGATAAAGCAATCAATAAGATGTCAATAACTTGGAGTCAATGAACGAATATTACGTACCCGTCGAGATGCACTTCTCGGAATCGAAGCTATAAATCCCCTGTCACAGGATAATAATTCTCATAAATCGTAACCGCGCGATTATCGCCGGCATTATTCACACGTTTATCATCAAATTGAATGTGCGGTCTCGTTGATCAAGTTTTTCGGAAAATTCGCGGTAGCTTTCCGAGAACTTCGCGGAAGGACGAAAAAAGGCGCGTCTTTCGGGAAGAGGAGTCGCGTCTGGAAGGTGCGCCGAGTCGACCGTTCCTATATACTTGCCGCCGGTTCGTTTCGAGAGCCCTCGTTTCAGCTCCTCGTTCGAGATCGTTGCGCGATGTTGAGCAACGCGATATATTCATCGGCCGTGCGAAACGAGGTAGGCCGCTCTCCCGCCGATCATTCCCGTCGTATTGGGTCGAAGTCGAACGTTACGACGCGACTCGACGGATAGGCCTGTGCGCGACACGACGGAGTACACACGGAGAACCGCGTCGAAAAAACGCCCCGCGAATACTGGCGCGATCATGGCATGGCGACTGGCGTCACTGGCGACGCGGTCGCTTCTCTAGCGGTGGTCTCGTACCGTGACTCATTGCGCAGGGCTGATCTCAGGAGCGGATTAATACATGGTGCATCGTAATAATACGCGAGCCCGTTACTCGATAATAAATCCTTTGATCGACGAAAAGTAAATTTCATTCTTTGCAATTTTAATTTTCTTGATTGTTTTCTTGAAATAAAAATCTGATACGTCATTCTTTTTTTAATACTTTTTAATTTCGTACGTTAAATGACTCTGACAGTTTCAAATTAAAATTCTCTGAAATTCGCGCGAAATTTAATTTAATTTTATTAAGAAGAATAAGATATCTGGAAAAAAGTATTTGTTAGAAGTAAACTATAATACATAAATATCAAATATTATATACATGAATTTTTATGATTTTATTATTATTATTAATCGGTAATCGACGCTGTCTTATCACTTCAAGCTTATCAATGATAATAATCAGATAGAAAATGATTTATTTTCCGTTTTAAGTTTTTGTTTTAGATTTGATATTTTTTGTCGAAAAGATTTTATTCATGTCACAATTGGTGAAATACGATAACGTCACGTGCCATTATAATGCACATATATCATTTGATCGTTCATGGAACAGCACTTTCTCTAGAAACCTTAATTCCTTTCACCTTGCGATACGAGTATATCGATCCATTATTGATACCGATTATTGCCAATTCTAACCAATATTACAGATTTGATTCTTATTTCAATGATAAAAATATAAAAAAATACAATACATTAGTATTTCAACTTCTATGATATTTTACAATTAAAAGGCATTATCTAAAATTGAAAAATAAACATCAAGAAATATAGTTTAGATATATCTTTGAGAGAGATACAATTGAAAATCTTCTTTTAGTAATTTTTTTATATTATAGCAACATGGAGGATCTTTTGTTCAATGTAGAATTTGTTCTAAGTAGAATATATTACAGTATATTTTAAATTTAAAAAAAGGATCAAGGAGTAGATACGAAAACTACGTATCTATGACCTAATAATATTTATTTTTTTATCGTAAATATGTTATATATTTCGCGACAAATTTAAATATCTATGTATGTGTGTATACATATATAACTATGTACATATTATTTTCTTTCTCTCCATGTAGCGAAATTGCGTTGCAACAAATTTTCAGGTATCTTTGATCTTTCAATTATATTTCGTATCTTATATAACAATAATTACACAAAATTCTTAACGTCCATATAAATATCTTTCTTATGTAGGCACATTCTTATATGTATGTACAACTTTCTTTGTAACATATCCGCGAAATATTTCGTTATATTGTCCGTTAAGGATATAGATCCGAAATTTAAATGCTCTATTGCAATATGAGTCCACAACAATATTTGTCTACTAATAATACGTATGCTTTAACAGCAAATAACACTGAAATGCAAAAAGCACTTAAATCTCGGAGCGAATCCAAAAAGTCGTTTAAACTGTTTTGAATACTATATATGAATATGTTTAAACTATATTAATTAACTAAAATCATATTCGGGGTATTAACGATAAAAACGTTGATCATCTCAGCAGCAAATATGTCAAAAATCAAATTATATTTGATTGTTATTAATTCATTCATTATGTTAATAATCACCATAACAATATATATAATTATCAATATTATGAAATATAGTATCTTTAGGTAATTCTAATCTCTGATTATGCCATTATAATATTGTCCAATTCTTACATCATCCTAAAATATCCACATTAGGCTGGAGAAGTCTATTAAATTAATTATGCTTTTGAATCATAATTTAATATGCTTTTTCTCGCAATACAAAAAAGTTGACAGAAAAATGAAGTTTTTCAAAACTTTCAAAATATTTTTAAAATTTCTTACAAACAACTTTGGTAAATTTATGAAAAATATAAAGCTGCCAATATGATTTAATTAATTGATGAAAATATTAAATCTAATGTAACTTAAAAATACTAGTATTATCTTATGTTTCCAGAACCATTTAATATGTTCGAAAAATATATACTGGATGTTCCGGACTTCCCATGACATTTATGACTGATTCCTAAAGTCATTTATACATAGATAAAAAATCTTTAATAAAGTATTAAATATTAAAATGTAAAATATATTTAATATTTAATGATCTCAATATTTTATAACAGGATTTTCGTCTTTAAATAATTTTAAATCTGGAAGGCACTCCTAATTGGTGCCTTTAACAGAAGAACTCTGGAATATCCTGTATATGTAGTCACTATTATTACAATTATTAAGATATATAATTACAATTAACAATACGAAATTTACATTTAATTAAGTAATTCATGTACAACTCTTATATTTACCTAAACTATATGTTAAGTATCCAAGCTTCTCTCTTACAAAAAATATAGTTTTATTGTCTATTTTGAACAAGTAATAAAAATTAGTACACACAAAGATTTCAATATGTATATTAGAAGCAAAAATATGTCATCATATTTCTTTTATTATAAAAACTCGTGAATCATGTGTTACTTGTTTTACCAAGCAGCGTTTCTATAAACAATAGTGTCGATTTTTTAATTTTTTGTATCACATATCTCGTCAGTTACTATTTAAAATAAAGAAATTTCTCTCTCTCTCTCTCTCTCTCTCTCTCTCTATATATATATATATTGGATGATTGCATAAGTTCGTGCCCGATTTTCATAGATGGCATTAAGTTA
>NW_021851090.1:324162-328357 GCF_003651465.1 Formica exsecta
TACACTCACAAAGAATAAACTAAATATTTTTATAACCGACTATTTCTCGACTATTAATAATGACATATTATAAACGTATCATTATCGTGTTTCAAGCTTTGTGTAAGTAATATGCCGATACAAAATTTTTGTAAAATTATATTTCATATTAGATACTAAGGCTTCTATATAGAGATCAGTTAGAGAAGCTCATTTTTAAGAGATAATACATTTTATTACATGGATACTTAAAAATGCAACAAAAAGCATTGTTGTATTTTCATTTAACTGTATATATGTATAAATATTATAAAAGTCATTTCCCTGATTATCACTTCACAGAGATTGCCTATTTTAACAAGCAATGTTATTTAAGCTCTCACTTGAAATTGTAATTGTATATTCTAGAGGAGTATACAAATAAAATTTCTCTTTTTAAAATTTATTCTACATAGTGTCAAACTATCATATATTCTTTTGGGAAAGTTTTATGTAATGTTCATTTATATAATAAATATAAGAGGTTTTATTGGATATCTATAATTATTGTAAACAATTAGATATCTTGCAGATAGCTAACAGTATATATATCTATAATTTATAAACATAGATATACGTACATATATCTATCTATCTATCTAGATATATATATATATATATATATATATATATGTATAGATATATATTAAATATACAGCGATCAATTTATTTCGATATAAATATTTATTTGTCACAATAAAAAAATGGTTAAAATTGTTTATAATTTATCTCCGCAAAATATATGTTACATGAAAGCTTTATCATTTACTGTCAAAAATCTAAACAAATCTCTAAATAAAATTAATAAATTAAATACAATAATATAATCTCTATAGAATCTCGATGTATCACGTGTCATCATTGTTGTTTGAAAAAGTGCACTGTTCGGTGACAATTCAATACCGATCCCTCGTTCATGATTTCATTCGAGAGAAAAATAGAGACGATTGCGCGATTCAAAGAGGAACTCGATGCAGGGGCGCGGGATAAAAATGTAAACTGGAGCATTTGCCGTCCCCACCTGCCGGGGAGAAACCTTCTCGATCCTCTCTCTCTCTCTCTCTCTCTTTCTCTCCGTCCCGCTGCCCACCCCCCTATAGCGCGTTTTGAGAGGTGAAAGAGATGGTCCCGAGTTGTTCGGTTCGTAGGTTGCTACGCGGTTAGGTAGGTAGGTGCATGCCGATATCCGGCTACGTCGCACTACGTTGCACCGATCTGTCGACTATTCTGTCAAAGAAAGCGTCTCACGACGAACTCAAAACTGTCGTTTTACGTTTTCGGATTTTGATTTTTGGTCTGAATATCTTATAATACAGCACACATTCCAAATTATACGAATGGCTAACTGCTTCAAATATTTTCTTTTTTAATCTGCTTTTTTAATCTCTCTCTCTCTCTCTTTCTCTCTTTTTAATATTTAATGTAATTTTCGCGACTGAATCTCATATATCTTACGTATGTGTTGTAGACGTTATAACTTAATTATAAATATTGTTAATGGTAGAAATTGTTTTATATCAAAAGAGATTTTATATTATATAATTCCTCTCCTTTGTTGACTCGTTTTACAAATTTTTTAATAACTCAGCATTCTCAAGCTACGCTGGCTCATCATTAAAACGTGAAACCAAATATACATACAGCGATCTTTTCAGCTCTTGGATTCATTCGATGTTTCAAAAAGAAAAAAAAAAAAAAAAAAATATTGTGCTGTTATAATAGGAACATCGTCGACGTACATTCTTGCACAAGTGTCACAAGAGTCGTCGAGGTCGACTGTCGTCTGACCTTCCGCGGAAATGTCACAACGCAATTCCTCCTCGCTTTTCGATTTGAAGCATCCATTCGATTTGGATTAGAGCCGCGGCGCGCTGATAAGAGTAAACTTACTGCACGTCGCGCGCGAGTAAACCTTGATAAGACGCGACGATACGCACGGTTCGACGCGGAAGAGTGAAACAAACTGAGGAAAAAAAAAAAAAAAAAAAAACCTGATTCGCATGCGATATGTAAAAATGTGGGCAGTAGTTGTCAAACGCGCGAAAGGTCATCGCGAGATGAAAGTGTGACCGCCTATCTCGAACAACCACGCTCGCGTTTTAAAACCCTGCGCGATTTTCGCATATCGCGTTTAAATCCTGCTAACTCGCGTATACAATCTTGCGAATCGGACGATTATTTTATCGTTGGGCATTCGCGAGATCAATCTCACCTTCGATGCAACACAATGCCAAATACCATTTCATCTAAATACTATTACTATAGCACACACATGGGAATCGCTCGGATATTTAACACTGCGGGCACTCACAACTCCCGAAGGCGCGCGTTACCAAATGGCACAGGGTCAAATATAAACTCGTCGTTTTTGTTTTATATCACGATCAAACAAAAAAAAAAAAAAAANAAAAAAAACTCCGTATCGAGAGTCACTTTCGATTCCGCCGAGTCGAGCGAGAAGCAGAAAACTCCGAGAGCACGCGCGCGCGCGCGCGCTTGCGCGCAAAGTTCGAGGACGGAATGCACGGTAAGCTACCTGTTGTGTGTGTCGGCTCGCTCGTCGCGATCCACCGCCGACTCTTGGACGATATCACGCGTCGTCGCTCGTACGGGTCACGACGGTCCGCGGAAACGCGAGGCGATACGTATGTTACGTTATAATATATGTATATATATGTATATATATATATATATATATATATATATATAGCTGACCGGACGGAGACGGCGAACGCGTTCTTCTGCTCGTGGTTCACGCGAGGAGCCGCGCGTCGTCGCCGCCGCCGTACGACTTCTCTCGCAGCAACCTTGCTCGCACAGGTGAACGCAGGCCGGTCGGTCGGTTGTAGACGGGCGGGCGGACAAGCGAGCGAGCGAGCGGGCAAGCTGTTCTCTCGCACGCAGGTTGGCAGGTCACTCTCTTGCGTATCGGGCCGGGACACACGCCGCGGCCAGGTGTATTCCCGCTCTTGTGCCTGCTTTGCCTCTCTATACCTGAGACCCGAGCGCGCCAAGTTATGTCACGTAACATGCCTGCGATCAATCGCACGACCCCCTCCCCCCTTCCTTTCCCCCGCTCCCTTCCCTTCTCTCTCGTCCATTACCGAAAAAGACAATGTGATCTTTTTGTAATGTGATAGGTGGAAAGTATGTTTCGTATATCGTATGCGTAATTTAAAGGGATTTGAATTATATAGGCAAAACAATGTTTCACACTATGTAATTTGAAAGGTGTTATTCAGATTGTATTTTTGTATTGAATAGACTACATCTCCTCCAAAGTGATGCATCGTCAGTCACTGACGTCAAATATGACCTCACACTACGGGAATTGAAAAAGGTTAAAGTGCGTCCAATGGGAAGGAACAATATAAAAATTTACATACCGAACTCGAGAAAGAGATATACATATATAAAAAATAATAAATAGAATATAAAACTTCAGGCGGATTTTGCGTGGGAGGAGAAAATATCCGAAGAATGCCAAGAGAGAGAAAAAAAATTTAATAGAAATCGTAATAAAATAATAGAAAATATATATAGGAAATAAAACGACAAAAAAAAATATATATATATATATAACAAAAAGAAATTTAACGAGAATCTAAAAATGGATAGGGGAGATGTGTTGTGTTTTCAGAGGCGGGAAAACTCCTATCGCGAAGCTGTATTAACGAAGCTGTATTAACGCGAAGTTTTTCGGGCCGCAGCTTCTGCTACGCGGAGCGAACGCGTTCACCGTATCGCGCCCGGATAGTGCGGCTTCTCTCCGGTGAACGTTATGTCATGTAACACGCGTCCGCGCGATGACTTATCGGCCGACGCCGTCGAGGTCGCCGTGACTGAGAATAGATCGGACGCGCATGGCCGCGGATTAATATCGCGTCGTTTATGACTTCGCGCGCGGTCTTTGTGCGATACCGCCGTATTTCGGATACGTCCAACGCCACGTTTCCTCGCGCTACACAGTTAATAAAATATAATAATTTAACCGCAAAATATAATATTTGATATTGTTTAATAATGAAATCCAACAGAGAGAGAGGGAGGGAGAACTTAGCTCTCGTCGAATCGAAATAATTGTAAATGTCAAGTATTTCTTTGTGCGCTTCTATAACATATTTGTTTTTTTTTTTTTTTTTTTTTTTTTTTTTTTTTTTTTTTTTTTTTTTTTTTT
>NW_021851090.1:329206-330907 GCF_003651465.1 Formica exsecta
TTTTTTTTTTTTTTTTTTTTTTTGTTCTGTATATATGTATTCGCGTTTTTTCCTCGCATACGTAAGCGATCGGTTACCTTGTGTGCACGACGGGTTGGTTCTAAGGATTTCTCAGGTGTATGTATGCGTTTACGTATCCTTCGCATTGTTCTGTACACACGTACGACGATCGACTGACGATGATACATCGTAAAAATTGTGCGTTCTCGCGCTTGTTTATACTCTTATCAACGAGTAGATTACAGATATTCGACGAACGATTTATGTTTTAATCGCGGCAAGTCTGAGCTTTGTCACAATCGTAAGGTTATTCATATCGTGTCAACCGATAGCGTTAATTGATTCTGTCTGTAGATATAATCTATTCTTCTTCCGCGGTAGCTGAAATGAACAAAGATCATTTTCTGATATTTTATGCAAAAGAAATTACGATAATTAAATTTCAAATATATGGAGGAATTTATTTCGCGAAATTTTGAGTTGAAATTGACAATTGTCACGTTTTCGTGCTCCTTTAGAATTATCACATTCTTAAATTCATTGTTTCATACATTTTTAAATCCCATGTCATAAACGCGACGGTTGATTTTTGTCGAACTAAAGGAAAACGGATCGACTTGGCTTTTCGAACAATCGTTTCAAGCAATTTCAAGCAACCTAGACGTTTCTCGGAATCGCTATACGATGAGAAAAATAATGGTCGGCGAGTGATTATGTTTGTACAATAGTACGGTCCCCGGCAGGTAAAGGTCGTTCGTGGGTCCGAAGGTTACCTCCTCTCTACTTACCTACTCACCATGATCGCGCGCATTGGCACGGATTTATCTTCGTCCCGCCCGACAGTGCATCGGGGTCGCCTATCGAATGGGATGTAATTCTTTCCGAAAAGCGAAAGAGAGAGAGAGAGAGAGAGAGAGAGAGAGAGGGAGATGATAGCATATACATATATAAAAAATAATAAATAGAATATAAAACTTCAGGCGGATTTTGCGTGGGAGGAGAAAATATCCGAAGAATGCCAAGAGAGAGAAAAAAAATTTAATAGAAATCGTAATAAAATAATAGAAAATATATATAGGAAATAAAACGACAAAAAAAAATATATATATATATAACAAAAAGAAATTTAACGAGAATCTAAAAATGGATAGGGGAGATGTGTTGTGTTTTCAGAGGCGGGAAAACTCCTATCGCGAAGCTGTATTAACGAAGCTGTATTAACGCGAAGTTTTTCGGGCCGCAGCTTCTGCTACGCGGAGCGAACGCGTTCACCGTATCGCGCCCGGATAGTGCGGCTTCTCTCCGGTGAACGTTATGTCATGTAACACGCGTCCGCGCGATGACTTATCGGCCGACGCCGTCGAGGTCGCCGTGACTGAGAATAGATCGGACGCGCATGGCCGCGGATTAATATCGCGTCGTTTATGACTTCGCGCGCGGTCTTTGTGCGATACCGCCGTATTTCGGATACGTCCAACGCCACGTTTCCTCGCGCTACACAGTTAATAAAATATAATAATTTAACCGCAAAATATAATATTTGATATTGTTTAATAATGAAATCCAACAGAGAGAGAGGGAGGGAGAACTTAGCTCTCGTCGAATCGAAATAATTGTAAATGTCAAGTATTTCTTTGTGCGCTTCTATAACATATTTGTTTTTTTTTTTTTTTTTTTTTTTTTTTTTTTTTTTTTTTTTTT
>NW_021851090.1:331207-337197 GCF_003651465.1 Formica exsecta
AGCGAAAGAGAGAGAGAGAGAGAGAGAGAGAGAGAGAGAGGGAGATGATAGCTATATAAATTTGCACGCGAAAAAGGGACGTCCAAAAATAAAATCGCGCACGCAGAGACACGTGCGTGACTCCGATGCAGCTTTGTTCTCCTTAACAATTACATTATCAAAACGTCTAATGTTTCTTTCTCGCACACGTGGTGGTCCAGAATTATTGCCAAATTTTTGAATATGTGTTTAAACATGAAATATTTCTTAAAATTCTAAATATATGAATATACAATTTATGTTTTTCTGTTTGAGAGAATTCTTCGATAGTTAGGCCTCGAGTATTATGGTTTATAAGAAACTATTAGCAATTGCATTTTCAGAGAACACGCTATTTATCGCGAAGGTGGAGTATCCTGTATACGAAAGCGTTACGTCAGAGAGGAGCGCGTAAAACGCCCGAGACTTTCACGGAATCTGAATTCGCGCGATTAAATTCAGCCGAAATCGCGACTCGCTCGTGTAACCTCATACCCTTCGATCCCGGAGAAACGCAGCATCTCCGACACAGACACTAAAAGACTCGTCCAAAATAACTCGATGCGAAGAGACGGAGTGCAGGTTGCGGTAGGAAGCCTGCGATTTCGCGTTGACACCATTGAAGCGGACACAAGCGTTCGAGAAGCACGAAGCGCTCCCGGACCCGACTATCACCGCACTAAATACTCCTCCCCGCTCACATCAACTAACCCGGAATCCGTCGCGTCAGACGATCACCTCCGCGCGATTCAGTCTCGAAAGTCCCTGACCAAGAGGGACAAAATAAAGAAAATAAAGAAAAAAAAAAAAAAGAAACAAAAACGCGATCTCTCGCGTCACATTCTCGTCGACGAAGACGACGCCCGCCCGTTATCGTGATGCAACTTTCTTCCCTCGGTAGGAAGTCGAGATCGTCTTCGACGAGCGACGAGGCGTGCACACGAATGCGGACACGAATCGCGGAGCCGTAGCTCACGGGATGTCTCGAACGCGTCGACCGCGCTCCTGCTTACGAGGACGAATCTCGGAGGAGAGGTACCATGCGATATCGCGATCCAGAGGACTCACCTTCGCGATCAACAGCGACGACGACTGATCCGATCGTGCGTCATCAGCACCGTACATAGCGGGTTGGTAGCTACCAGGCTTCGTTGTGCGCACACATCCACGGGTTAGAGTTCATAACCTCCTCTAACCTTTACCTTTTCGCCGTCTCCTGTCCCCCTACTCCGCCCGGCCCCGGACCCGCCCCCTGCCGCTCTCACCTTCCTGCGCGTACCTGACATCTCACGTCCCCCGCTGCGTCATCGAATACGTGTCATCTTGCGATAGCAAGAGTAGATCGATGACAAGTTTCGGGATGTTGCGACACGCAGCGCCGCATCAGGATACGGCGCCAACTATCGGCAGCCATGTTGATACGTCATTCCAAAGCGGGATGAGAGGTTAATTCGAAAAACATGCGTCGATTTGCTTCTTTTCGCGCTATAACTTTATAATAATTCGTAGAAAGCTTTAAGCGGGGAGCACACTCTTTTGCATAAGCGCATAAACATAAGGAAATTGATTGGTCCATTTCCTTATGCATAAGAAAATGGACCAATCAATTTCCTTATGTTTATAATTATCATCGAATACGTGTCATCTTGCGATAGCAAGAGTAGATCGATGACAAGTTTCGGGATGTTGCGACACGCAGCGCCGCATCAGGATACGGCGCCAACTATCGGCAGCCATGTTGATACGTCATTCCAAAGCGGGATGAGAGGTTAATTCGAAAAACATGCGTCGATTTGCTTCTTTTCGCGCTATAACTTTATAATAATTCGTAGAAAGCTTTAAGCGGGGAGCACACTTTTTTTGCATAAGCGCATAATCATAAGGAAATTGATTGGTCCATTTCCTTATGCATAAGAAAATTGACCAATCAATTTCCTTATGTTTATAATTATGCGCTTATGCAAAAGTGTGTGCTCCCCGATTTACAAAATATATATGTAATATTTTTAACTTATTAATAAATGTAATTTAATAAAACGTTGAGAAATTATGTTAAAATCTCAGAAATGTTAATAGATTTTCCTATTTTTTATATTTGATACAGCATTCAGATTAAAATTTTGAACAGCATGAATAATGGATTTTGTACCATTTTTTGTAATTGAAAGATTTAAATAGATATAAACATAATTAGATTACAAATAGACAGAGAGATATTAGTCTTCAAAAATAATGAAATTTTTATTCAGGGGGGGAAAATAATAATATTTTATGTTTAGTGCTAAGAGAGCGCATGCAGTGTCTCTTTAAAATTTGTTGAAGTTATAGAAATTTTGCAAAAAAGGCTGTTGTTTTTAAAAATAAATTATATAATAAAGAAAACTGTAAGAACATCAAATATGAAAAAGATTAGTTTATTGCAAATATGTCGCACAATGTGTGGGGAAAGGGGGAACATACAACTTTCTCTCTGTATATTACGAAAGCTTTACCACTACATGTAATATGACTACTGCTAGTATCACTACTGTTTTTAATTTAATTGTAGGTATGTTTGTTTCAATTGCACTTTCTACACTTTGTTCCTTGTCTCTTTTCTCTCTCCAAAGCTCAGATATATACCTATTTCATTTTAAGCGTAGAAAGCTTAAGAAGGTGCAATTAAAACGTTTTAGGATATATTTCGATTCCTGTTATATATCCTGTTAAATATCCTACTTTCCATTGTACAATGACTGTATGTCAGAGTTGCGTAATACTAATGTAAAATTATGATACATGCCAATCACCTATAAAGTAAAATCAATCTGCATAAAAGCTACTAAGTATTTTGTACCAGTGTTAGAAAAAAATTGCACTATTATTAGAAATATGCTCTTATATGTACTTAAAATTGCATCTGATTATACAATATAACACATAAGTGTATTAGTAATTATTTACACAAAGAAAAACGTGGCTTTAAATAGAACATAATACATTAAATAGATACATAGAACAATGTATTATATGGATTGGGGCAATCAGCTATAATGCAGAATTAAAGCTCAAAAATACTATATATCAGGTGTACAAATATTTAACTATTTTTATCCAATATTTAAAAAGTTTCAGAAACATACTTGCATTCATTCTGATTTTTTTGCTTAATTCCTTAGTAATAAATTTTTGCGCGCTTTTGATGGCTTATTGCAAAAGTATTCTACAGAAGAGAGACTTTATGTCAGATTATCTTAAAACACATTACACTGAAGAATTTTTCCTAGTTAAAATAGTATCTAACTACCTTTGTTATCATGATCTCGATAGAGATCAATTTTATATATCTTGTGTGTAAAACTTAATATAATTTCACGAGAATTTAACACATATCACCGTACATTTCATACTGCATATTATGTACATGAACACTTTTGTTAATGTCTTAGTGTGTATTTTGTAATAAAAATAATACTTAAAAATTTTATCATAGAAAGATATTTTCATTAATAGTCCTTGAGGAAACTATATCATCAAAAGTACATAAAAGTATGTTAATCAGAAATATTAATGGAATCTTTAAAAAATGTGAATTCTCTTAAACTAGTATTACATCCATTTTGATTTTGATCTCATATTTAGATGTATGATGGCAAAAAACACTATATACAAAAGCTATTGCAATAATTATGTAAATTTTACATAAATTGGTAAACTAAGAGAGACTGGCCTACTATATATAAATTATTCGTAAAAGAATAATCAGGTTGAACAAAAACCATATTTGAAACTTATTATAATTACAAATTTGTTTTTACGAAGACGAAAGTGTGGATACATACGGGAAAAAACGGAAGAAAAAAGAAATCTCCCATAAACCTCTCCTCATTACTATCATAAAAAAAAAGAAATCCACATTATATATCTTTACCCATAGCTTATTATCATTTATATAGCCTATTGCTGCTAAAATTAATAATAGAAATTGTCATTACTAGTAATAAACTAAGCAGATACTATGCTAATTTATATATCAAATGTAATTTATCTGTGTCAAAAGTGTGTAGAAAGCACCGTAATGATTTTATATATAGGTTCCAAATATGATTGTTCTGTTAATTATTCCAGCAGGTACCATCAGTTGATCACAAAGATTCTGCACATTCAATTAAAGGCAGATAAAGTTGCTAGCAGATCTAAAATCCCCACAAAATTTCACATAAACATCTGTCAAAGTATTTTTAAGTGCCAAGGAGGTATTTTGTTTTTACCTGTAATTTTATGCATTAATTTATTGCTAAGTTAAAAAAAGTGGAAAATAAATAAAAATTTTTTCTTATTTACTTGGTTTAAAGTTGTCTTGCTTCTGAGGTTAATGATCACCAAATACATCCTGGCTGGCAAACACAATGTAAAGAAAACCATCTGGATCTTTTTCGTTTTGATACAATTCAGCCATGGTCAAGCTTCCGCTCACTATACTTTTCTGATTTACTAGTAAGAAAATTGCTTGCGTTGGATTCAGCTGCAGTCGACGTCTTTACAAAAAGAGAAAGAAATATATATTATTAACTAATATATTGTATAACTTAAATTTAATTTCTCATATGTTCATAAAAATGTACCTGATTATTTTGCAAA
Organism: Formica exsecta; assembly: GCF_003651465.1. Classification (NCBI taxonomy): domain Eukaryota; kingdom Metazoa; phylum Arthropoda; class Insecta; order Hymenoptera; family Formicidae; genus Formica; species Formica exsecta. Next base: position 335,846 of record NW_021851090.1, read on the forward strand.
ATTCTGCCACAGTTAGAAAATCTGGGACCAGATATTTGCTTTTATCCAGAAGTGGCAGTTGATTTTCTAATTTATAGCGTTCCACAATGATAGGAATTTTATTGGGATGCAGAGATCTAATTTCTTCTGCACTGATCCATCGCTGCTCTGAATTAAAATAAAGAAATATCGTTCATATATTAGCCTAAAATATTACAATGTGAATAAATTATATTGTATAACCTATATAATGTAATATTAGATCGAAAATTATGATATAACAAATTCTAAAAAAATTCCTTTTTTTTTTTTTAAAGCGAAATCCTCGTTCGATGTAATCCATTGTACAAACGCACTACTCACCAAAAGAATATTTCCGCTTAATCTTTGAACACTGAGAATACATTTTTCGAATATAGCGAAATGTAATTGTTGTTCTAAAAATATTATATCGCGTTCTATTTAATTCTAACAATTTTCTCTATAAAATAAACCGTTAAAATCGAATAAACCGGATAAAATCGACCGTTCCACGTGCTGCTTATGCGTGCTAGAATGACGTTAAACAATGCGTTTTGCAATACGAAAAATGGAGATGAAGGTATTTCCGTTTTGAAACATATACAAACGTGCACGCGCGCAATGTTATTTTCCTTTTCTTAACTTGTCTTTTTTTACGTTCGTGCTATCTCTCTTATAATTGCGCGTTTGTAAAAGTTACTTATCGAACGCATTTCCAAATTATTGTTAAATCAACACGGACGCTGTAACAATATATTTTATCACCTATTTTGCAGGATAATATCGGATAAAAAAAAAAAAATATATAATAAAATAAAAATCTTCCCTCTCTCTTTTAGTTCATTCGATGAGATTCTGTCATCTAATGCGCTCGGAGTTTTAGATTGAACTAAAGCTTTTTGTAATGCGAAAATAATAATTTTCTAAGGACGATTTTTAAACATTCCGAGTATCTTATATATACGAGGTCAAAGGTCAGGCCAGGTTAACATATAGTCCCTTTGTTCTGTATCTATTCTACTCTATTCCTATAAGTACAGAACGCTGTCACTTTGATACTATTTCACATACATGCAGTACTCACCGAACGTACGTCTCTCCTTGTACGATCTTTTAGGTGTTAGATTCATGTTCGTTGTAACGTTATAATGCACTATCACCTACTGCGACGTACGCGACGCGCTATCAGCTGTGGACTGGTGGACTTGTCTCTCGCTCTCGGGTCAAAATAATGCTAGCATACACATCGGCTGACAACGACGCCGTATGAGATTTGTCAGGTCAAGTTAGGTTGGTCGAACAAAACCACATACGCAATCAAAAGGCAATAGACCCCCCCCCCCCCCCCCCGC
>NW_021851090.1:337601-356927 GCF_003651465.1 Formica exsecta
ACCACATACGCAATCAAAAGGCAATAGACCCCCCCCCCCTGCTACGCAGATATTCTATATAAAAACTGTTGGGAGAAATGATAAAGTCTATATCAACTAAGAGAAAGATAGTAAGAGCGAGATCCATTAATTTTTTTTCCGTCTACTGCGAAGCTTTATTACAAAAGGCAAACGCAATATGTATTATTAAAGGAGAATTGCGGAAGATCAATATTCTAGATAAATCAGTATTTTCGACAAATATATAAATTGTATTAAAAAAGAAATTCTTTGGAATCATGCCACGTGAATTTGGTTTGCTAACTATGTTGTGAAGTTTGAAAACTTGTTATTTTTTATTCATTTTATTTAATGTTATGAAGCAACATGTATATACTTATGTAAACTACAAGTGACAATATATCTGTATAAAATGAATTTTACAAAATGCTTTATATGTATATAATAGGGTACATATATATAAAATACATATATATATATATATCGTTTCTTCGGAAACATTTAAAGATTCAATTTTAATAAACTTATATTCACTGATAATATATTGATGTATTCCAATTTATTCGCATATAAATAATATAAAAAGAACGTTTCGAAAATTTTAATGCCAATGGATCGTTTGTGTTGTTAAAGTTTAGTAGACTATGCAAAGGATAAATCTGTAATTGTCATAGAAATTCTGTGTGTGTGGCCAGTATTTTTCCAAGAGCCGTTAAAATTTTTAACTACCATCAATTTTAATCACATTTTCCTAATTTAATCTCTCTACCCGCGTGTCAAATAAGGGAAATTAATAATTATATCCATATTGATAAAACATATATATATATAACAAAATATAGATATTACTCTTTATAAATTAATCAAGATCATATTAATTTTAGTTTGGTCGAGATGATCCTAAAAATACGCTATATGTTGCTCGTTTCTTCGGAAACATTTAATAAATTTATATTCGACTGAATGTATTATGTATTCAAATGCGAATTAAAATCCAAGACGGAATTAAAATGTGACTATATTACCTTAAGTGATAATAAAAGTCATCAAAATTCGTTTAAAAAAATGCTAAAACAATAGAAACCCCCTTTTCTAGAATCGTTAGCAACCGAGCTGCTCCTCTATTCTATTTTGATATCTTCCTTCAATCCATTTATTCTTAGATACATGCGCAAAATGAAAATCTTCCGCGTTCTATCTTGCACTCGCTTTCTCGCTCTAGATCTACGCATGTAGTCATCTGACAAAGGAGCGTTCCAGTTGACAGGTAGAACAGCTGTTTTAGAATACAGATGAATCCAGAATAAAGGATAATGAAGGACTATACTACAAGAAACCGGACGGCGTGTTCGGGTCGTCAGGTGTCGCCATCTCGCGAGCAGACGGCGTTTCCTATCCTCAGCGACAGTCTGGGCACAAATCTGTTCTGCATTGTCCCGCGAAATCTGCGACAACGTACACGTCTCCGTCATGAAGCACAAAATGCGCACGCGGTGGACTCGCGTCGCTTGTCAAATGAGAGACTCGGCCTCGCGAGTGTCGCGGCAAAGCTCGTCGACGCGATCGTCGTAGATCTCGAGAGAGCGTCGCTTCTCGAGAAAAAGGAAAGTTATCGGTCGTACGATCAACGATAACCGCTACCGGTCGTCCGAAAGTTAAACTGGACGATATCGACTCGCGACCGTTCGAACGGCCGTCTAGGTGAAACGATACGATCCGCGGCACCGCGGAGCGTGTTGCTGCGTGTCGCGAACGGCGGCGGCACATCGGAGTACGTACGTATATACGAACGTGTTGGTAAGCGCGCGGGACGGACGGACCGACGATATATAACGTGCGCCACGCGAGACAGAAAGAGAGAGAGAGAAAAGGAAAGAGGCGTTTTTCCGACCGGCTCTGACGGCGCGCGCGAAGGGGCGGCGGTCTCGCCGAGTAAAAGATCAACAAAGAGACCGAAAGCGCGAGCACACTCGCTTCCGGCGACGGACACGTCGCTTGGATTCGCGCGACCGCGAGCGTGTCTCCGCGGATATTATCATCCCATTCGTCGCGGAGCGGCCTGTGCTGTGTGTGTGTGTGTCGAGTAGTGTCCGACGAACGAGACGGTGGAGCTGGCTGGAGCGCCCCTCTCCCGCGCGAACGAACACCTGTGCGTGTCGCGCGGAGTACAACGCGAATGTGCGTTGCGGACAGTCGTATCCCGGCACCGCTGCTCGTACGTACGTACGCACGGCGAGAGAGGATAAAGTCATGCGAGAGTCGCCGGAAGCAGCAGTAGCGGCGGTCGCGTCGCTCTGCCGCGCGTAACCGTAAAGATCCGTCCTCGCGTATATTACGGCGTGTGATCTCGTCCCCCTCGCGTTCCTCCCCCCTCCCCCCCCCCCCCTCCCCCCTCCCCCCCGTCCCCGTTCCGTCGAGGGGCATTAACACGAGGGACCGTCGCGCGTTTCGATCGTGTGCGAGTGCGCGTGCTGCTGTGTCCGTGCTTACGTACGTGTCTCTCTTTCTCTCTCTGTTTTGTACGCGCGTCCCGTGCTGGATATCAACCCCGATTGGGGATCGGTCGTCAACACCGTCTCCGACGTTTGACCGACGTCGCGGTGGTTTGCGTGCGGGATGGAGAAAGAATAAACATGGTGGTGTGGTGTGAGAGCGCGACGGAAAGGGCGACGTGAGATCGAGCGAGACTGACGGACGGATAGGATAGATAGACGGAGAGGGGAAGAGTCTCGCGAGGACGTGAGAGAGCGAGAGGAAGAGAGACGGCGGCGGCGGCGGCGGCGGTGGTGGCGGCAGTGTGGCAGCGATCGGCCACCAGTCAGTACGCCAGAAGCGACGAATTCGATCGGCGCTTCCTTTGTCCGCGCTTCGGAAGAGAAAGAAAGAGAGAGTAAGTCGCAGAGCGAGACACGCGGATCGTTTCGACGATACGACGACGTTTCTCGCACAACCGTCGAGAAGTTGCCTGCGAGTTTACATCGTCGACCGACGCGATTTTCATGCGCGCTGTCAACGACCAGCTGTCCGGCAGCCAAGTGTCAACTGGGACTCCCGCCGCGTCGAGCCGCGACGTTACTAATCGGCGAACGACGACGACGACGTCGCGGTACATGGTGTTATGTCGTCGTCGACCGAGAACCGCGTGATTCGTCGGTGCCGGTGACGAAAAGCGCGCGTTCCCGAAGGAGAGAGGACGGTTAGGATGTGAGAAATGTGGAAAGTATACCGTGGAGAAAGAAAGAGACGGATGAAGGGAAGAAGGGAAAATTAATTGGTAAACGATTTACACATATATACAGTCATTTGGATATCTACTAAAAAAGAAGGAAGAGAAGAGGAGGATACGTACATCGCTCGAGACTATAACCCGGCTTTCGCCTCGCGAGTGCGAACAAGTGCGTACGTTGGTGCGTAATTTCTTGTTATTCGCGTATTAAGTGTGATTTGCCTGATGTGAATCTGTGTATGTTTATGTTAATAGGTGATCGAGAGCGACAGATACATCGACGGAGCGGAGGATACAATTTATATCGCGGATACGTACTCGTCGACGAGAGAAGCAGCGGGATCAGGTGATCGGATCGAAAAGGAGAATCAATCGACAACAATGATAATAGGATCGGCGAGTGGCGAAGACCCGGTGAATAGACTTCCCGAGGGTATTTTCGGGCGCTGACGAACGAAACGGGATGGAACAGCAGCGGCACGGCAACAGCGACTGCGGCAGAGTCGTCAAACTCGCGACGGCCCCGTGCCAATAACCTCCGTGTAACCAGTCGGAGGTTGGTTAGCCGCTTCCTCGCACGGCGATGATGCGTTCGCCCCCGTCGCGCGCGACAGATCGTAAAATTAGAAGACGTTCGGAGGCCCGCGCGAGCGAAGCCGAGAAGAAGGACGTCGCGAGCGAGCGACGACGACGTCGCGATCGTCGAAGGAGAAAAGGTCCGGATGGTGGTCATCGGGTGATAATATTCGACGCGCGGGATTCCCGCTGGCGGATCGACGTGTGTGACAGTGTGCGTGACAAAAGTGCGGTTCCATAGTTCCTCCTCTCTCTCTCTCTCTCTCTCTCTCCCCCCCTTCGCTTCTTCGTTCGCGGCTTCCTTTCCGTCTGCGCGAGTACGCGAGGATCGCCGCCTTCGTGTTCGAGAGTCGCGACGTCGTGCTGATCGTCGACCGGAGGAGATATCGGTCGATTAAACACGAACCCGTGATCTTAACTCGCCGTTCGTCGAAGCGCGCGCGCGAGTGAAACTTCTCTAGTCCGTTGCATTTACGTGTGCGAGGATCTCTCGCCGAGATTCCCGGGAATATAATTGGAGGAATTGATTTCGTATCCAGCAGTACACCACGTGCGATTCATTCTGACGAGTCATTTCTGATGCAATTCGCCCCTCGTCGTTTCCCGGGAGCAGCGAGTCGCACATTCCCGTCCGGAAGCTGGGCATTTTCCGGCTTTGTTCAAAACGAGACTGACCCGTCGTGCACGGTTCCTTTAGTCGATTATATAATTTATTTAAACCGCGCGATCGGGACGTAGAGCCTTATCTCGAAGCCGTCGTCGTCCTAACGGAGCAGTATGTCTCTCATCGAGTCTGGGCTATTATTCTTCGACACGTCCGGCGAAAGAGCGAGGAAACGCGTTGCGGAAAACGCGCACCGCGCGTGAATTAGTTCGCGTATCATCCCGATGACGAGGCTCGACAAGGACAGACAGAGCGGACGCGAACAAATGGACACCAATGATTAGCTTGGCTCTATCGGCGGCGGTAAGCAGGATCGAGATGCCCCTCTCCAAATCGAATCCGTTCGTGCCGGCGAGCGCGATCTCGACGCAGCCGTACATCTCGAGCAGCGAGAGCAGCAACCATCTGCCGCCGATCATCAAAGGTACCGGGTTGAAGCAGACCGGTGGCGGCGGCGGTGGCGGCGACGACGAGTTCGTGCCTTACACGGCCACTTATCAGAAACTATCGTGGAAAGGCGAGGGCTTCTGGCCCGTGAGCCACAACTCCAGCCACAACTCGCACTCGCAGCCCAACAGCCAGTCGAGCAGTCCGGTGGTGAGAAACGGTCGTTCCGATGGCAACTCCAATAGCGGTAGTGGACGCGGTGGCGGCGCCGGTGGCGGAGGCGAGGGCGGTGGTGGCGGTAGCGGAAGCGTTGGTGGTAGCGGCACCGGCGGCGGTGGAAACGGCGGTAACGGCAGCAACAGCATCGTCAGCGTTAAACCGAAGACGGCGACCATCACGCCGGAGATGGTGATGAAGCTGTACATGAACAAGCTGACCCCGTACGAGCATCACGAGATTTTCAATTACCAGCAGATCTACTTCATCGGCGCGAATGCGAAGAAACGGCCGGGCATCATCGGCCGGCCCAACAACAACGAGTACGACAACGAACAGGGCTCGTACATCCATGTGCCACACGATCACGTGGCGTATCGCTATGAAGTGCTGCGCGTGATCGGCAAGGGCTCGTTTGGCCAGGTGGTCAAGGCCTACGATCACAAAACGCACGAGCACGTGGCGCTCAAGATGGTGCGCAACGAGAAGCGCTTCCACCGTCAAGCGCACGAGGAGATACGCATATTGCGTAAGTTGCGCGAGCAGGACAAGGACAACACCATGAACATCATTCATATGTTCGACTCGTTTACCTTTCGCTGTCACATGTGCATCACATTCGAGCTGCTCAGCATCAATTTGTATGAGCTCATCAAGAAGAACAACTTCAAGGGCTTCAGTTTGCAACTCGTGCGTAAGTTCTCGCACTCGCTGCTCCTCTGCCTGGATGCCCTCTACAAGAACAAGATTATACACTGCGACATGAAGCCGGAGAACGTGTTGCTCAAACAACAGGGTCGCAGCGGCATCAAGGTGATTACAGAATATTCTCTTATTGTTAATCCCGTAAACTGAAAGTTTGAAATAATATTCATAGCACTTATTCGCGGCCTCTCTAAAATTTCTCGATGCATTCTTTTCTGTTATTCGTTGGATTATATGATTTAAAAATAATTTTATAAGTTAATAATCAGTCACTTTTATAAAGATAAACATGTTATATATAATTAAAGGATTTATAAATAAGTTTTCAGAAATATTTTGATCGAATGCATCACATGTATTTCGTGAAAATATAGAGAGATCAAGCGAACAGTAGAATTGCGATTATATTAAGAACCGCGTATATTATAAAAACAAAGGGATTAAGGGATTTATTGCAACAACGTAAAAACTTTAAAACTTTTTTTTCTAAACTGGGGAAATTAATTTTAAAATTAATGGCTTTTAAAGTTGAAAGAAAACATTAAATTTATAAATTTATTTCTTCATAAGTTTTTATCAAAAAAATAGGTTGAAAATTACTGTTATACTAAACCCTTTAATTAACAATCTTGCAATTTTACTTTAGGATCGCAAATTAGTGCTTTTATTACTGTGTAATTTGAAGCGCGTCAAATTTATTTTATAAAGAAGATGCGCAATATTTGCAAACAAGAACGGAAGGCATCTATTCCCGTTTCGTATTCGAGACGATATAATGAATTCTCGATGTACACATGATTTTTCTTTCTGATAATATTTGCAAAACAAGATCTCGAGTTTCTCTCGACGGTATCTCGAAGAGCCACTTATTATTCCTCGTAATGTGATCCTTTATTGACATTTCTTTATATGGTTCGCACACGGAAGACTTTATTACTTCTCCTTCGAAATAACGACATACCGATGATATGCATTGAGAAGAATGACATTCTATGCAAACTAATAAAAAAAAAAAAAATCTATTTTTTAATTTATCTGTTTATTTAAATTTTCTTATTTTTCTGCACGTTTATAATATTCTAACAATACTGTCTATACCGTTTGAATATATAGATTATTTTATATATTTTGACGTTTTCATTTTGTACGCGTGTAACACACACACATACACACATTTGCGCGGGCGCTCTACAAACATCTTTACTTTCGTGAAACTGAGCTTTCAATTAAAGCTAATCGATAAACCGCTTTACCCCCGCCCACATTTTCCGTATACACAGCCGCGACCTTTAGCCCCGTTTCCGAACATCCGATATCGGGAGAAATCGCGTAGAAAGCTGTCAAAGACTGCTTCCTCCCTCGTGAATATAATACGACGTACACGCTTCGCGCCGCGCTTCCAAAACCGACCGGATTCCACGGATTCACGGTTAACCGACAGACCGAAAAGAACGCGCGATGCGGGAAACGATCTCTCTTGTCTTAGCCTGTGCGGATACCGCAAGACGTAAACGCTGTTAAATGGCACCCGTTCATGTTAAACATGCATACTTCTGACGATTCGCGCTGCACGTTTTCGAGCCACTTGTCAGAGACGGTAGTCATAAGAGGTAACATGAATACCGCGTCTCGCATACTACTGACTAAGCGATACTTAATAATATATATTATTTAATGGGAGTGGTGTTCGTGTATATGTATATATATATATATATATATATATATATATACGGACAGTAGAAATTCAACCAGTGCTATATTTTGTGCTATGTTTCTGCTACGTGTTCACGTAGGAAACTCTGGTCCATTACTAATGGTATCTGATTCTATTTATGCTTTTAACGGTAATTGGTAACATATATAGTATACGAGGTACCCTGTTGTATTCCTTCTGTCGTCGTTATAATTTATATTACATACGAATTCATAGTTTCAATATTCTATACAAGGATTATATACAAAAACAATTAACGCGCGTTGCATTATAGGTATTTTACATACAAATTAATTTTAACGTGTTGAATAAAAAAATATTATTTTAAGAAAATTTCCAACTTTTTCTTTAAAACTGCTATGCCTGTTATTTTTTTCATACGTTTATTTTACACACACATTCTCATAATTCTTTTAGCCCAGAAAAAAAGTTTTATTAGGTAGATAAGAATATATTAGTTTTATTAATATGTGAATATATAAAGGATAATCGGGTAATCGCATGTGTTACCTAATTATTTTAAACATTATTAGAGGTATATCCTCGAAATCATGAATAATACCTGATTATCCAGTTTCCAAGTCCTCGATCCCCTACTTGCTCGTCTCGTCAACAAACGTGCAAGAACGCGTAAGCAAGCGGAATCGTGTTATCTCCGCCAACTGTAACATTCGCACGCGAGTTCACAAAACTTTCCGAGAGTAAGGCTTGCCTATGCTGGATCGTGACCTTGCGAGGCCGCACGGTGGTTTACTTTGATGCCGACGTCGTTCGCGCCAGGCTGTAAAGCTAAGGGGCTAAGTGTTGGAAATGGGCAAAAATTAGATTTGCTTGTTCCTTCTAAATGGCTGTAACCGACGCGATTGCCAGCCTTTTCAATGGCCTTTCAATGCTTGAAGTTTAAGGCTGATCTGTGCACGGCACGTGACTCCTTTCATGACTTTGTGATTGTTTTCGTAATGTTTGACGAGATATTCACGGCTCTTTATCTTGATTTAGCGACGCGATAGAGATTCGAAATCGTATCAACATGTTTGAAAACAGTCGGATTTTTTGACAGATGATGTATTTTCGCTAAGTTTTTATTTTGCACGCAAGGACACCTGATTAAACTTGATATAATCGAAAAAATGTATGTCACATTTTCATATAATCCATTTGATTATTTTATTAATATAATATTAAATAAAATATTAGAGATAAATCTATATTAAAATGACTTTATGACAACTTTGACATGATTTTCAAGAAATTAATGTTATGTAATGACACTATTCACGCCGTTATCTATCGACGCACTTTTCATTGGCACTATCTGCATTGTATTATTGAGAGATATCTCTTGAAAAAAAGTCGCGAAAGAAAAAACATTACTAGCGGAAATTTCTCCGCTGAGGTGTGAATTAAGATTGAATGCGGAGCAATGAGTCGTGTCGAGGCGTAAAATCGAATTTGAATTGAGGCATGCCAGGTTTCTTTCTCGAAAGGCGATTCTCATGGTTGCATGATTAACGCTCGGATTTGCCTCGAGACTGCGACTTTGAGGACACGATATTTAACGCGATTAAATGTCAAAATAAAACAATTACTGTTTGTAGCAGGATTTTCGAAAATAATTGTTGCAGCCGCGAAACAAGATTCTGTGGAAGAAATAATCAATTATGATTCGTAGCAACATTTCCGGTAGTTAATCGTCGAGAACGCGGGACCAGAATATAAATATTCAAAATCGGCGTGTGTTTGAAAGATCGTCGTGATTTTCCAATTCGACTCTTCTAATATTTGAGTTCGTAACTTTCGCCGAGCGTCTCTCCTCTCGTGTCGTTTTATCATTATCCGCATAAGGCATAATTGAAGTAAGAAGATATTATTTCGACAGAGTCGACACGCACGATATCATGGATTTTTTGACACGTGCGACTATGTTTCGTCAACTTCTCTCTCTTATTTGGTATCTAAAATAGGTCACTATCTGATGATGATATCATTTGTATTTTTTTATAATATATTGCTTCATATTCAACATCGTATAATGAATATAACAGACATGTAATAATGTATATTGTAATTATAAATGCAGAGTGAGATAGTAATTAAAATTAAATTAAACTTGTCGATAAATTAAATTAGATTGGGGGCGGGGGTAATAAAATGACATTAAAATTTGCGGATGCGCTTAAACATTAATTATTATACGAATAAAAGTGTTAATATTGTGCGTCACTGTACTAATATTGCTCGCTAATATTTATTTTTCGCAGTCCATATATTTTTGATTATAAATATATAAGGAAAAAGAGAGAGTATTTTATATAGGGAGAGAAATTTTATTTATATTTGATAAAATATTTATTATATATGACAGATTATAAAGCGCGTCAATTTTAATTGTATGTAAATAGGAAACATGGGTTTTAATATCACACATTGTATAGTATAGTATTTAAAATGAATGAAAGTCCGCAAAATATCAGGTCTATTAATTGGATAAAGAACACGCACGTTTAAATATGTATGCACTACATTATGTATAAATATAATACATGCATATATATATACGAGAACGCGAGTTTCATATTCATATTGATGAGAATAAACGGATCTTATGTCTGCGAATTATTTTTTCCATTATCTATATGTTTCCTTATTGCGTGGATTGCAATGAATATATTCTCAATATCCTTTCAGCTTTAAGAGTCTCACTCTTTTTTTCTAACAGGCGTTTATTGTCGAATTAATTGACAATCAAGATGTATGATATATCATTTCTGTTATAATAACTTTCTAATTTAATCAGTTATCATTCGATTCCTGCTATAAACTCATACGTTTATTTCAATTAAGAGAATTAAGGAAATTTAAATAATCATAATAATTGCATAATTTTCGGGAAATTTGAAAAATTTAAACACATTGCAATTGAAATAAAAAAAATAAAAGATTATTGTTCTCTTCATTTGTACAATTTTTTTCATATCAATTATTTATGTTAGAAAAATAAATCCTGAAAAGCACGATTTTTTTTTAACGCACACAAGAATATCTGGCGTTAAATTCGAATTTTTAGTTTCGCGTCGAATGTGCTAACTCGATAACTGTAATTTTCAGTTCGTATTTAATCATCTGCGGCGATATTGTAATGTATGATGTTCGCGCGGTATGCTCGGCATGGAATGAAAAGCACGCTCGAAATTTGATAGGCGCGGAATCTCACATCAGAGATATAAACGGGAATATATATTTACCATCGATTTTTTTCCACGCTGTTTTGAATGTAAATTAAGCGTTACGGGACATGTCTATCGCGAGATTGGATTTGCATGTACCGCGGAATGAAATTGAAAAGAATCAAATTATTTTATATTTTAGCTCTTTTTTTACGAGAGAGCGCGGTTAAAAATTTCTCCAAATAAAAATAAAAGGATTCGGCACAAACGCCGGTTAATTGCTTATTGACATATTTTATTACGCCAATTATAGGAAAAACAAAATTATCGGGACACACGTAGGATGCTAAATATTGCTCATAAATTACATTCGCGAATGGAAATTAACGGTAAAAACGGTAATGTTGCCGAAACGTTAAAATAATTCCCGCCGAAAACAATTCAATGTGTTCTTACTGTTTGCGAAAGTGTTTTAAACTACGACACGGGAGATAAAACTTGCGTGACATATATACACAGACACACTAAATGTATTCCGAAACTTTAAAGGAATTCAACGAGAGAGAGAGAGAGAGAGAACGACATTAAAATTTACAACTCCTATGGATGTATCGCGCATACACTTGGAGTTCCTCGCATTAATATCTCGCACTGAACAGGCAACCTACAAACAATCTACAAAGTGTGGAGGATTCTCCCGATATCAAGAATCTCGAAGAGTTCGTAAAATTTGCACGTGGCTACAGTCGCATCCGCCTTTCTTCCGTTATCTCCACTGCCGTTGTAATGTCGCACAGTAATGTTTTGGTTTATCGATAATTGTTTGCCGTTAAATAAAATGAGGAGAGAGAAGAGGAGACGTGGAAAAGAGGAGAACGACAACGTTCGTTCGACTCGCTATCATAGGAAGGAAACTCGAACGATCGGCTTTTCAAAGTGCGTGCTCGGGGATGACGTTAACGACAGTTGAAATTTTCCGACTGACTTCGATAACGACGACGATGACGACGACTATCCAGAGAAGCCTCGTTCCCGTCGCGGATGGCTTTTCCGGTACGACGTCGTTGTACTCCCCTGACGTCTTGTCGATCAATAAGAAGTACGTATGTACCAGATGTATCTCACCATTACACGTTCGCTTAATCACACAGACGGATCTAATCTGGCATCCGACAGACTACTGTTACTCGTTGGTAGAGATAAATATTTGACGCCCTCCTTTTATACCACCTTTTATATCACCGTTTTATCGTTTCGGCGACGATCAAATTGAATCATGATCAATGATTTTCACATTGACTTGAGGAAGTGTGTTTGATGTGTATATAAAGAGTAACATAATTAAGTATCTCTTTCCGATTCTAGATTTTCATCTAAAAGCCAATTCGTATATAAATGCGTCTCGAGTTGAATGTTAGCCAAAAATCATGCTCAGCACATCTGGGAACTATCGCAAGAAATGTGGCGTGAATATCGGTCGCTGAATATGTTGCCATGTTCTATCTTTGATCGCAACAAGTAATCTACGATCATATAAGAGAGAGAGTACACGATTTAAAATTATCTTTCTCTAAAATTTTTCACGGCATAGATTTTTATCTCATTTCTTTTATATATAGTTATATTTAATCACCAATATCTAACAGAAGATTAAGAAATGCAACTAAATTTTTTTTTTTTTTTTTACGTTCAATATCGATTGAACGATTTATATCTGCCCATTCTGCATTTATATAATTATTTTCAGACAGCTAGCGAGATTTACCGTGTGCGAAGCGACGTTCTCGAAGGCGAGGCAAGGAACGAGAACCTCGTGGTCGATTAATAATCGCGACGCGATTTTCGATAAGCGATCGCGTGAATTCAAACGCGGCCGTCGAGTATCCATTACTCGTCGTTAGCAGATCGGTATCGCGACGCGTGAATATGTTGCCTGTCCGAGGATTGACGGATGTTATATCGCGGAGATTCTATGAGAGAACGAGATACTACCGCGGATTCTCTCTGCGTGGATCGCGTGGGCGCGAGCGAATCAGATCGAACGCACAGGAAAGCGTCCAGATTGTATTCTATGTGCATTTATCTTCTTGCAAAGACGAATTTAACGCTGATCCGCGAACTGTTGCGCGCGTGGAATAAAATTACATCATCACGGGATTATCTCTCTTTTCTCTTCTTTCATTTTCTTTCCCAGACGTTAATTATTACACGATCGCAATTCCAATTTATATGATACACATCGAGTTAATCGCGTGTATCACATAATATGACGTAAAGTTAAAAATAGATACGGTTGAATTACAGAGTCCGGGACAGTTTAGCGATCTGGTTGATGATTTAGCGGTTATCAAACTATTTATCGACAATTTGCGGCGCTGTGCTATCATTAAGAGAACGTGAATCTCTCCCGGTTCTCTAACATTATCTATCCAGGCTAATTAATTCGTAGGATATTAGGTTAACCCGCTCTTGGACGAGGGCTCGTAAATTCGACACCATCCCTAGTATAGTCGTTTACATGCGCGGACGTTGTAATATCGATATTAGCGTGTCGTACGTGTGCACGCGATCGCATCGACAAACGTTCAACTAACGTCGATCGTAACAGATCGAGATCAATTAATTTCCTAAGTACAACGATTCAATTCCGATCTCTCACCTGTCCGGAACTTCGAAGCTCATATCCGCGAATGAAGATGAATGGAGATTGTATCAGAGAGATAAACTTTGCGCCGTGGTAAACAATTTGAGAACTATATATCTACCACAGCGATTCTTGTTCGCCGACATTCTTGAGTAGATTAAGAGAGATATTTGCTGTTAAATTAAACATTTCCAATTAACCTGTTTTTGAATCATCAGTATAACTCGCAGAATTTGGGTGAGTAATTTTTAATTATAAAAAGGATGTCAAAAAGAATTATTTAAATTGTATTTTAAAATTTTTATGATGAGTACGCTAGCATACACATATACGCACACAGAGGAGGTGATGTTAAAGTAATGAATGAATATTCTCTCAATGGAAAGTTTCCATTTAAAAGCGAAGTTTTGTCACGCACTAGTTTATTCCGTATTAAAATAATCATCAAGAATCAGCGAGCATCTCCCCCGGACGTTGATAATAAAATCTAATGACTTACTTTCTTAGACATCCTATACGATGTCTCGATGCATCTGTGAGATTTAACGGGAGATATATTTCGCGATAAACTTCATTGGAATGTAATATTACAACTTTCTCAGGAGACATTTATAATTTTTATATTCTAGATATTCCAAAAGATATGTGTCCGGAATACACGGAGAATTTTAATTGCGGCAAACGGAAGTTATCCTGATTGACCTACAATCGCAATATATATTAACAGGAAAGTGATAAACAAATAATGTGACACTGGACGAATGCGAGGTCTCTAATTGACTTATCTAGAATTTAGTTAATAATTTAACGACTCAAAGTTGCAAATATTTAGCTATTTTCTTTTCGATTTTCTTGTCACTATATCTTACAAATTCTTAATTAACAATAAGAGTATATTTGCTTATTGAAATGTAGCACGTGACATATTTATAGCTTATAATTAAGATTTATCTCGTTTTAAGCACACATTAATCAAATATAAAATTTAGAAAATTAAATTCTGAGAAATTAAATTTAATTGAACATTTTATGTACACAGAAAAATGAGTATGTGCAATCAATTATATATCTAATAATAATTTCGAGAGTGCCTCGATGATAATGGAACTTTCGAAACCGATCTTGTTGGCGTACCGCTAACTTTCGCTAATTGGGTCACGGTAATGATAACACGTTCAGCGTTCGTTAACTTATCTATCGCAGGAGCACTGCCTTTGAGTAGTGCAGCTAAAAATAATTCGGGGTACATTCTTTATTATGACTGAAACTGACGCCCTCGATATTAATGCGCCGCGAGATACCCCATACTAAGATTAAGTTCTAAAGAAAGACTTTCTCAGAAGAGATTTGCCTCGGCAACGGCATACGTAGCTATTTGTCGCTTTGTTTAACAAAGTTGTCATGAGACAGTTCTTTCCGAGTGCTGAATTTTTTCAACATCCTAAACACATATCACGCTATTTGTCTCCCTCAACCATGTATTTCATTGCGATGTAATCATTGAGGATCTCGAGTGAACAAATTCGCAATTTGTAAGGTCTGCTTTAAACACGAAGTTGCGTGTAAAGCGGACCTGATAAATTATGGGTATACATACGACTTTGTGTTTAAAGTAGATCGTACAAAATCATGTGGACTTGACCCACTTTGCTCTTTTAATCAAAAAGTATATGAAATAATAAATTAAAAAAAAAAATTGTTTTGAATTAAACGCTATATACACACAATAATAATATCAGACCTCTCATTAATTTGGTGCGTTAATTCGCTTATTTTAATTGGAGATTTTTGACGGATGGAAAAAGATACTATCGCGATAAATTATAATAATTCTTCGAGTATTTCCGGTTTTATTTTTGTATGGATTAATGCTCTCCGGTTGGGGCAATAAAGGCAACAGACTTTAAAGGGAAATTTTCCTTGGGTGAAACTTCCACAATCGGAGGCTGTCCCGACTAGGGGGAGGGGAAGGGCTCTCTCCTTTGCACACACACACTCCATCCACGAAATTGTATGTCTTCATTTCACGCTCCAAATATAAACTCGTGCATCCCTCCCTCGGCGAGGATCTTATTTCTGGACGTTTCTACGACAATCTTTCCTTTCGATAAACAAGGATAGACTGATCGTGTTTCTTGGAAGTTTTCCTTCGACCGTCCAGTCGACTCGAAATTTTTCTTTATAGCGATCTTGGCCATTCCCTATTGATACTTTATACGAGCCATGAAGAGGGGCTCTGGATAAACTCGCAGAAGTGGTGCTTCAAAAGAAGCCCGGAGATTGTGATCAGAAAAGCGTACTCATATGTTATTTCATCTTCTTTGAAAAGCAGATAGTGATTGATTATAAGATCAAACTTGTTAAGCTAATATTAAGATATGTGTTTGTACATCCTCTTCGGATTCTTTTCCCACAAATGCAATATAATTCAAATATTGCAAAATTATATTTGACAACATTAATTATTACAATTAAATTATTATATATATTTAATTGACGTTATAAATATATTATACCATAATTAATATAAAAAAAGTTTTAAAATCCTTTGCTTGAATAAAAAAATGCTCAAAGATAAATGTGACATTTTAATACTTATAAGAAATAAAATAAAACATTTTATTTTTGTACTGTTTCGTAAACGTAGAATGTGCAATCATTATTATCTTACCAAAGGTAATAGTGTGATTGCACAGGTATAAAATACTTCTTCGCCTTTTAAGGAAGAGTGGTTTACACTCCACTGATATGCACCGTAATATGCACAGAACGTAAAACGCCTCGTATGTAAGTTCACTTAGGAGCGTTCTAAGGACGATGCGCTCAATTTAAATGTAATCGATAAGGAACGATCAAACATATTTTGAAAATACATTAGAGGAGGCACGATTCGGGCTCGATCGTAAAAATAGGGGACGGATTGATCTCTCTCTTTTCCTCTCGCTCTTCCTCCCTGCATTTACTATTAATAGGCGAAGTAGTGCGTCGATGTCGATAGCGCGTCTTTAATCCACGCTCTTCTAGTTTATCGGAAATTTACCGGCTGCGGTGCAGCCTTGAGTGCGAGACTAATTCGATTTTCGCTACCGTCTTAAATAATAAATTCTATCGCTCCGTAGATCGACCGGTGCCTGATTTCTTTACGGTTGACATAAAATGTTTGCGGTGGCGGCGGCGGTTGCTAAACGAGTTAGTAAAAAAATATAACGGGCCTATATCAAGACGATTTTTCACTGACGTCTCCGTTCAGTGATTTAGGATATTTCCGAGACTGTTTATTTATCGTGAAGATGGATAAAAATTTATCGTGTTTATAAATTTAGAGAGAATATCTCTTATTTACGTTATAAATTTTGATAAAAGCGAAATATATTGATTTCTGTGCGTTCTGATAATCTGTTAAAAGAATTTTTTAAATAATTATTTAATACTTTAATGTATGTTTTATTTAATATGATGCTTAATATTTTCACGATGTTCTTTATGTTGTGAGATTTGCAGTCTTAATCTGCATATTTTCCGTCATATATATCTCCTTCCCGTGATCTCGATTGTTTCGTATTTCGTTAACAGACTATCGTAATAGAAATATTTATTTACTGATGTTATCGTAGATATATCCGGTTTTTAACACGCAATAGCGCAACGGTGCCATATTAAAAATAATAAGCACATCCTGGCGGGTCGTGCGGCCGACCGTCCGCACTATCTCTATGATACATTTCGTTCGTTACCGGATCTCAAGAAGGTGTGCGGGGGTCAATGAATCCCGGTCAGTCAAAAATAACGAGAAAGATGGACGCACACCGGTGTTACGCCGACATAATGCTTGTCTGTTTCTCTTTTAGTTTTTCCGAAAATAATATCTTGCGAATCCAATGGTATCTTTTATCACATGGTTCTTGGACTAACGGTATAAATATTGCAAAATGACAATTCAATATTGATATAATTAATATATAAGATTTTGGGAGAGTTTTGATTAAGATTGAGATATTGGTATATTTTATTTCAACTGCAAATATATTGTAATTTTTAAATGACTCAATTATATAAAAACAAAGGAAAAACTACTACAAATATCTACAAACAATTTTGAATCAAAATTTATTATCAATTTTTCATTCTAAAGTTGAAAATTGTTTTTTCAAAGTGCCGCATATTTTTATAGTTTTGACTACAAACGAAATTATTACGATAAACGAGATATATATTATCACTTTTTGTATTGAAAATTTATTAAAAGTAGGATGCTAAATTCACCAAAGTTATTTATCAAATGCGTTCCGTGCTAGTGACGAAGTGTGCGGAAGCGACCTCGATATTTATCTACGTCGTAATGGGAAAATACGCGAAAGCGTGAACGTAAAATTACCGTACGGCATCGTCGTTTCATGTTGTACGACTTACAGACAGAAATTTATGGAGCTCGTTTCTTTCATTATAAACGTGCCAAAACAAATAATTTTGGATCGATATGGCTTTCTTCTCTCGAATGTAAAAATAAGAAATTGGATTCGGGACGGCGAGACGGAGAGATTGGTTTCTGATCGCGGGCTAACATAAGTATACGAGAGTCAAATGGGCAAGCTTGCGTATCGATATCCACTCTCTCTCGATATCGCTGAATGAACAAGTTCTCCCATTGTCCCGCGCACATTAATCGAGCCGCCGCACCCACTCGAAATATATATTTATGTATGTATGTATGTATGTGTGTGTGTGTGTGTGTGAGCGCGCGAATAGGGAGGCTCTCCGTTGCGGTACTTCCGCGCGTTGCTAAAACGGCTGCACGTGGCTTACGATCAACATAAATGCGTCACACGTGGTCTCGTGTTTTACGCTTGTTTTTACAGTTACTCTTTCATGCGGCGGCGATTAATGCAAACGGTTATTCTCCCGAATTTTCAGCCACATCAGAGAGCACGCGTGTATATTATTAATGCAATAATGCACGAACGAGTTATCTGTGATGTACGTGTGTGTGTAAATTATTTTCTCATTAAATTTTAATGTGTACATGCAGCTTTTTATCAGTACACCATATTTTTCGGTTCTTATTGATCCCTGTCTCCAAACGAAAAACGAACTCTGCAGGAATAATTCTGAAGGTAGAAATTTTTGGCAGATATGTGGACATATATTCTACATTTTTATAGATGAAATTTATTTGAATAAATAAAATTTTTTTACTGGTATGATTTTTCCACTTTTCTCGATATATTTAGATTCTTGGATTTTTTTTCATCAAAAGTGTTAACTTGAAAATTGACAGCGAACGCGATGTATAAATATGTCGATACTTGTCGATATGGATACGATGTCGATACAAAACACCGATATTTCACTTCGATATAACGGATCTTATCTATGAGTGTCGCGAGTTTGATACCTATCCCCGCGAACTATATACGTCCCGCTGCACTTAGATGTTCAAATATTTAAGCAGCCAAATTTATGGGGAATCGCGCACATAATGTAATTCGAGCCTCCTCTGTGTCAGGGACATGGACCGTACAAAACGTGTCGGGGGAGAGACGTTTTTAGAAACGGGTAGCTATACATATATCTTTGTCATTTTTCTTATCCATCTTATCGCGTTCGAGTCATTTCCCGTTGACGGCGTCACTTTAAATTCGCACCACGCAATTACGTCATTCCCCAAAGAGTCAATGAAACGGATTCTCCTATTTTTTTTTTGGCCGGCTACGAACTCGATGACTCGCAAACTCCAAATTAATCACTGAATGAAACTGACAATAAGTTTCTTCTCATTGTTGCGCGCTTTAATCGAGCATGCCGTGATGAGATAACGCCTCGGTAACTTTATTACGGTAAACGAAGGAACTTTTGGAATCTGCCCGCGAGAAACTCCGAGAGAATTATTCTCTTTTAGAAATTTTAGTTCAAGTTCAAAATAAGAACATTAAATAATCTTAATTAATGTATCGTATAAATAAATAAATAAATATATATATAATTTATTTATTTATTTACAGTAAAATATATTTATTTATTTATTTATTT
>NW_021851090.1:364803-376041 GCF_003651465.1 Formica exsecta
TTATTTATTTATTTATTTATATTATATATATACGTTAATTAATATATTGTAGCTCTTTTACATAACACTCCCATGTTTTATCTTCGATCGAAATAAATGGAATTGTTAGAATCAGGTCTTTTTAGCACTAAATGTACATCGAGAATGCGGGTTGTAGGCTTTCAAAGTGTTTCTTCACAAAGTTATATGCGTCGGCGCAATCGTACCGCCTCTCCTCTCGTCCTCTTGTCTTGCCGATACGCATTAGACTCGAAGTTGCGAAGCAACTTGACAATGAAAGAAAGAGAGAGAAAGAGAGAACAACTTCCGCGACACAGTCGGTGGTGGACCGGTTCTTCTTCGCGCGCGCGCGCTCTTGGAAACGAATTGAGCACTCGTCCTTTTGCAGTCCTCCGCTGCAGGAAGACGCGACACTGTCTATGCACACATACACATTATCACGAAGAGATTTGCAGGAGCTTAATTCGAGAGAATGTCGCGTCGTTGAGTTCAGATTTCATTTGGAGCCGAGTTATCCCGACGCGTCTAATAAATTTCATGTTTACCCATCTACCTGTATACATGTCTGTCCTTATCTATTTACTTATCCCGATGAATGTGCCGTTATTTATATTTACGATCGATGTGTTTACAAGTATCATTTTCTTTTTACATTTGTCTGTTATACTGTGTATTATTGATAACGTAATTATGCCGTTACTCTTTGCTTTAGCAATCTCAATTTTATTATTTCAATTATTAATTACATTTTCTTTCTCTCCGAGAGAATGAGGAACGTCATACATGTACATTGCGTGCACTTGGAAATTTTTATTCCTCTATATTTTTCGTCTATTTTTCTTTCTTTTCATAAAAATGTAGCTCGAACGCGTTCTATACGAATATTATATTGTATCAGATGTGTGTACAACGAAACCACAATCCTTTTAGCGTGATCTCTCCACTATGTTTCATTGTCAATATCGACTTGAAACACGACAAAATTCAATATGACTATATAACTATACGTGTAACTTTTATAAACATCGTCGATTGCAGAAAAGTAAAATTAAAAAAAAAAAATTAAATTTGAATTTTGAAATAAGATACGTGTTTTAGATAATTATTTTAATTAATTATTAATTCATTTACCAACATTATAAACATACATAAAAGAATATTTTGATGGAATTAATATATAAAATAAATCAGATTTATACAACAAAAACTTTATTATCTTCAAATATTAATAGCTTATTAATTAATGCTATTTTATATTTCATGGCTTACTTTTCTTATATTAAAGCTTTAATTAAACTTTAGCTATAATTATTGCTGTATTAATATACTTTCAACTAAATCATGCTATACAGTATGTTACACGTGTGAGACTTATACATATTGTCGCGCACCTAATCCATTTACATGATGTATGCGACGAAATTATATAACACTCTCTATCCGATTCTATTGGGAGTCATCAACGGAAGGAGCGCGAGAAAGGTTCCTTCTCTGTCGCTCGACCGGTGTCTTTCGCGATGATGCAGGAGTTAAGCCGATCGTGCGTCAAGTGCAGCGTCGCGTGACCGACGGAAATAGAAGGGCTGAATTACGACCGGATCGCAATTGAAAATTAATTGGGCCTCGCTTTCCTGACCTTTTCGACGGCTGTGTTGCGACGCGGCGCCGCCAGCGATGCGACAAAACAACGCGACGACGTATTACATTATACATTTAATTGCACAGTGGAGCATAATAGAATTAGCAAATACACATGCGATGCAAATCCCGTTATACATGAAAAATCTCGGTATTCTTTATTTGCTAGAAAATTCAAAGAGAGATACATATAATTTTAATATGCATGTGAGATAATGCAACGTGAAATGGTTGGTATCTCAAATAGATCCCCACAATGAATTTTTATTGAGGATATAATGTGTCTCTCTTCAAATTTTTAACTAAAAGAAAGAGATTGGTTTTTATATAACGTGAGATTTGCATCACACATACGTTTTTTGATGTTATTTTTCACATTCGAGAAGAATTAATAGAATTAATGGACCATTTACATTGTCCTGCAAAATCTTTTCGAATCTATTCCAAAAAGAATTAAAGAAAGTCTCGAATTCTGGATTAAACATAGTCGGTTGCTTAAAGTAAATCGAGTGAATTTAACACAGAGTAAATAAATGCGGAGCCTTCAATTAAATCGAGTGGATTAATCGTGGAATAGAGAATGACGCGACGATGCACTTTAATTCAGGATAACTCTCTCTCTCTCTCTCTCTTTCTCTCTCTTGTTTCGTGTAATTTTTTTTTTGCTTCACTATAGTAATTGCGTGTGGGTCGTTAAAGAAAATGGCTGGAAAGCAGAGTAGTATAAAAAGCTAACATCTCTTGTAAATAATAATTCTAGAACTTTTCCAACGATATATCGATATCTTATTAGATTTAAGCTACGTCAATGCTACCATAATAGAAGCGTTGCGTCAATTACATCGCGCCAAAAAAAACATCTTTTCTCGTTAGCGTCGCATCCGCGGTCGCTTGTCGATACAAGGACGGCAAATAATAACGATGTTACGCGTGTGGTCGAGAGGTGAGAAAAAAATATGGAAAAAGTCTGCGGCTCTCGAAACGGAAATCCGCACGTTCCATGATATCCGGCCGTTCGATGTCAAGAGCTCGCGGTTTTGCGCCGTACGCCGTTAAATGTTACATGATATTTCAATTTTATGTGCGCCGCGAAAATATATCGCTTATATATGCATCAGATGTATCGTAAAACGCATAACATAAATCTATATAAAAGAGAAGGGCACTTTTTAAATTATTTTTAATTTTAATTTTTCAAGGAATAAATGGAATATGGGTTACAGCAAAGTTATGATTTT
Source organism: Formica exsecta (assembly GCF_003651465.1). Classification (NCBI taxonomy): domain Eukaryota; kingdom Metazoa; phylum Arthropoda; class Insecta; order Hymenoptera; family Formicidae; genus Formica; species Formica exsecta. The sequence goes on from NW_021851090.1 coordinate 367,680, forward strand.
ACGATTTGATAAAAATATAATATTTAGGATAAATAATTGAATCAGTAGAGATATATTTTACACTGTAAGAATATATAATCGAGTTAATTATTAGTGTCACAAGAACTTTTTAATCTTGCAATTCTTGATCAACTCTATAAAACAATGCTTATAACAAGCATATTTGTTTGTTGAAACATTCATAAAAATTTAAATAATAGACTTGAAATGGAATCAATGATCGTGTTAGTAATTTTTGATGGCACGTTACGCGCTTTAAGGCACAATCCTGGTGTGTATTATACAACATGTTACACGGCATGTTACGTCACGTTTCAAGAGCGCGATCGAATTATGCATCATATCTTGTCGTTTGCTTTATGCATGCTTATACATTCCGGTGCCCGTCATCGGGAGAGGAAGATCGGTTTCTATTCATTTTATCGATCTAACAGCAGCCTCCGCCCGTCGAGCGACCTTTTATTTCTTCTCGTAAAAGCACGGAAACGGGGCCACCGCACCCCACCGTGCCTACAACAAATTATTTCCCGGCGAAACGCGACGACATTTTCAATCTTCCGCGATCCGCCGCATGACGGAATAAAGTTTGCATGTTGTCACGGAATGCGAATCCGTTCTTGCCATAAGAGATTTTATTATGTCATAGAAAAAAAAGAATTCCCCGCGGCGCGTCTGATATAATTTAAGATTACATTGGAAAAATTGATATCGACCTATACTTTTGATGAAAAATGAACATATGCAAAAAAATTTGTCGAATCGTGAAAAAGAAAATTTTTTAAAATAAAATTATCAGTTTACGAAAAAGATAGTCGAGACTTTATCTAATCAAATCCTGTGATTTATTGATTTTTGCGATATTATTATATATTACTCTTTCTCCCCTTTCCATATTCCTCTTTAAATATTAAAAATAATATTTTTTTCATTTTACGGTATATCTTTGTATATTGTTAGATAAAAAAATAAATATAATTTGTGTAGGTTTATTTTAAATACGAGTTAAATTAACTGTAACATGTCTGCTCTGTAAAAACTGTTGCATGATATATAGAAAGGCAAAACGTTTATATTTTCCTTCTTTCGCGGAAATTCCTGAGAGGGTGTCTTTATTATTTAGCCTACCTGGAAGAAAAAGCTCTCTTTTATAATGAAATATTCAGTCCAACTGTAAGTGAAACTGAATTGATCTATCGGGATTTAAAAACTCTTTCCTGATGCTTAAAATCTTTAAAAAATTGAACGTGAAGAAAGATACACACAGTATATTGATAGCAGTCTCTCCGCGCTTCTAAATATATAATTTGATTAATAGGTGTTATTATGTCTTACTGATGTAACACGCACTTCCACGAAATTATTTACTAAAATGAAACTGCGTGCGCATAACATGCATCGATTGTTCTCACGGATGGAATAGTGTTGGGGTCGAGACTTGAACCAGCTGGAGTATTTCCGGTGAGACACGACCGATGCAACCTTGGATATAATACATGATTTCTGTGAAAACTACGAAGCGTTCCTTCACTTAATAAAAATATCAGATGGTTCCTCTAACTATTTATGTGCTGTTGATTTCTTTGTAATAGCAAACTTTATGTGCTGTAGATTCCTTTGTAATAACCTGTTTCAAAGGAATCGATAGCACATAAATTTTTTTACAAAATATATAGTCCATCCAAGGGTTATCGGCATAATAAATTGACGATATGATAGTACTGGCGCACATAATATATACATTTTATATTTAATAATATTTTCTACATCCCACGTAACGCATATATTATAACTGATATTGAAAACGAAATATCACTGTCAGAAATAGCGTCCAAAACGAAATCACACAATTTTCCGTCTGTGATTTCCCACTTGATTTACCCATTTTGGATTAATTCTTAAATATATACATGATATAAAATTACAATAATGCAAACCATTTTTCTACGTGTATACCTATTTTTCTCCAATATTATCTTTAAGATTTTATCTTTTGGAACAAAAAAGTCCGTCTCATGGACGATTGGTTCGCATTTAAGTTGAAATGAACGATGGACATATCGGTTAACTGAGGTCGGTCAAAAGATAAACGATATATTTCCGGCTAGACGAGACGCGATCCTGACCTCGACGCGGTTTTTTGATGATGCGTCATCGCGGCGTCGCGCACGACTGCAGACGATTTTATCGCGCGAAGCTGGGATTCTAGAAACGGCCAGAAAGCATTATCGATCGATCGCTCGCCTGCTGAGTATAACGATGAACGGGGGACCGTAACGAGCCGTCAGTGGCGGCCGCGGTGGACTTTTTCCCTGGTAGTCGACGACGATGACTCAGAATGTTCGCCGCTCTCGTATTGTCCCGAGGGACGATAACACCGTATTACACCGTATTACACCGCCGAGGACATTAGGGGAAAAAGGAATCACGGGAAGAATCGACCTGTATTTTTACGTCCGTGTATTTTCCACCGGATATGAAATAGAACCTTTGTAACTTTTTTTCCGGTAGAAGAATATATTTGTACCAGAGCGCGGAAAAATATGATTTTATTATTGTATACATTTTTCAGGATGTTTGTGATACGAATTAACTTGATCTTTTTATGATGGTGTCTATGTGCAGGTATGCCTATAATTTTCTTTTAAATTCGAAAGATTTTACAGTTCCTTATAGATTGTAATGCTTTATTATCGATATATTATTTAATAAAAACGAAATTTAATAAATTTAATAAAAACGGCAAAGAAATTTTTTCACAATTTTATCATGCTATTTCTATTTTGTCATAAATGTAGGTTGAACATATATGTATATCATTTCCTCTCAAAATGATTGAAATAATAATTGCTCAGTTCATTAAACGACAATCGATCCGGTATAAACATCCATGCCTGTTATTATTATTCGCTGAATGAATTTACGGGAAATTTTTATTGGTTCTATTATAATGGACGGCGTATCTCCCCTTTATTATAAGTCACATCTACGGTGGAGATTCGACACGTGAAATTTTTCTGAGCGAAATATTGATTCGCGCGATCGATAGGACAAACAGAAATCTAGGTCATTTCGGAGAAAAATAATGACGTAATACAGCTGATATTCCTTCATTGGCGCTTGATATATTGTTTTGAAAAACTATCACGATTAGACTATCATAATATTGCCACTCGGCAATTCTCGCCAAGATAACCAAAATTTAATACCGCAAATACATATCATAAAGGTCGCAAATATTTAAAGAAGTTGTAATAACAATACTGTCAACTCTATAAATAAAATTAATCACGATAAACATAATAACAATAATCTTTTCTTATATGTTAAGTGAACTAATTCCTTCTCTTTTCTATCTTTTCACGAATATTTTTGAAAATAAAAATTTGTAATATACAAAATCTATATAGATGACCATTAGAAAATATGTTGATGATACCATATATTTCTATCTTCTAGCAATATATGGTTGGAAATTTATTGGTCGTAAATTGCAATTGTGTAATCAAGATTCAAAATTATTTTGTATTAATTATATAAAGGGATACTACTTGTGCTAGTTATTTCGAATAACTGCTTCATGTTGCAATGTAAAACAAGCTTCTAATGTCTAAATTTATGAAGTAAATAGAGAAGACGGCTTAATCGCGAGTGCTCGAGCAGAGATAGAAGCGGTAAATCCGATCTCATCGGAGCGACCGCGCAAGCTTTTACGGTAATTACAGGAGCGCGATGAGGATCTCTCTCGTTGGCAATGTTTACTTTCTTGCGGAATAATGCATAAGAAGTTGACGTTAATATCTTACGAGGTAATAAATGCGTATCAACCTGTCGTATGCCGTAACGCATGGAGTAACATGACTTTCCGCCTGAAATTGAGCAAGGAAATGTATCTTCAATGTACGCTTTCCAATATTTCGAAAGTGGCACATGCTAGAAAATCTATTTTTTGCGTGGGTTGGCATGTACATTGAATATGCTATCATTAAGTGATATTGTGCTAAATAATTTTTAAGAAGTTATATAATTACAAGAGAAACTCTCAACAATACATATAAAATATTTTCGTAATATTTTAAAAAGATTAGATAAGAGTGAAGATCAGAAAATAAAAATTTTTATTGTTTAATTATTTTTTTAAATTTTGCATTCGATCACATTACTGTGATTTCATTAGTTACGTTTAGTTGCGATTTAAACAATAGTATAGAGACGAATAACAATGTTTGATTTGCGCATATTTACTGCTGATACTAATCCTAAGAGTTAAACGATATTCAAACTAAGAACTTAACTTTTGAGAGCGGTAAAAGTTGAAAGGAAATGGTTAAAATAAATGCCCGATGATCTTACGGATCATACGGTTTGCATTTTGAATAGTCGCTATATACATACTGGTATAATCGACCAATTGTTGGGCAAACTTTCAAAGAATTTCAACTACTCTAAAATATATTCTGAGAGGTATATTCTGTAAAAGTGGGACGTCGAATACGACGACGAAATTTACGACGCGATCCCATCGTTTGCAGATTTTTTGATTATTATTTACATTAATTTCAGAATTAAAAGCGATATAGCTCGGCCATTTATATGGATGCATCTACCACAATTAACGATAATTAATTTACCGCGATGTCTGAATGTCGGCGAGTAAAAACGCGAATTTGCGATCTGCACGTATCATCCGAGCGTGAAATAGAATTTTGACAAAGGTCAGGGTTCACCGACGGTTTCTAACTCATTGTCCATCGATAAAACAAATCGACGCCCATGAACGATGGTGTTCATTGGCAGCGTGCACAATGGCGGTGATTACGGATATGTCAAAGGCGCAACGTGCGCTTTGATCGAAGGCTTTGTGTAAGACCTACATACGCGCACACATTTGCATATATGGACCACCGTATATATTTTTACGAGTTTTAATCGATTTGGAGTTTATCTTTCCATAAGAAAAATGTCCAATTAATGACAGAGTTTACAATTCTAAAAATGTAGCAAAATTATTATATATTATTTTTTATAGATTATATTGAAATTAAATATAATTATAGCATCGTGAAGCAATAAATAATTTTTCGTCAAAAAAAATATTTTTTCTGACGAGATAAAAGAATTCCTCTTATAATAAATGTGTATGTATTATCTATTCATTGCTGCGATTGGATTGGAATACGAAAAGATAATTATTCTCTTCTGCGTCAAATTTTCACAATTTACTCAGATTTTATCATATTAATCGTTACGTTTCGATAATCGCCGGTAATGAAAGAATTTTTCTGTCTGTACGAGATAGAATCATATGATTGCTCATTTCACACGGCATATGACATTTAATCAGATTATTCCTATGCACTATACATTGTGAAATGATTACCGGGAAATCTCGTTGATGATATTACCAGTTTAATTATAGTATTACGCAACACGAAACTGCACAATAGGTTTGGCTTAAGTTTGAACTACTCATCATTTCAATTGCGAATATCTCGTTCCATTATTCGCGTTCAAAATATCGCTTCGCTCTGTATCACTTACGATTTAATAAACATAGACATTATTTGTGATAACGAAACATTGCTAATCTCATCATGATTTTGCAATTAGATAACACGAAGCGAATGGTTTTCTTATAGAATGAAAATTTTGCGGGATCAACAAGCGGACGCGTATATACGAGTATCACACACAGTTTAGGGAAAGTGACATGGCAGAAGATTTTTTTCCGAACTTGCACCGAATATTGTGGCACGTATAGGCACCACCTGTTACCTCGGAAGCGAAACCGACGCGCGTTCCAATTAGGGGAATGAACCTCCTCCTCCTTTTATTGCTGTGCTCGCTCGCAGCGCGGAACGGGAGAGTAACCGCGGAATAAATATTCTCTCCATCATATCTCTCTCATTGCACGAGGTACGATAAAGGGTCTCGACGCCGGAGATGGCTTATAAGCGCCCTTTTATAATAGGCGGCGCTTCCTTTCCTGCGATTATTACCCGAGAAGAAAAAGAAATCACTGCAAAACCCGAGATTATAAATTAAAACGCTGTAGGTCTAAGTATATTTATACCTTCCCGTTTATTGCTTTTATGCTAGTATCTAAATTAATTTTGCTCTTAATTTGCATTAAAGCGAGCAACATTGAAATATTAAAAAAGATCTTTTTATTAATAAGATTTTCATAAATTAAATAAATCAATCTTGTGAGGAAGATTAATGCGATCTCTTTGAGGATAATCGAAAATCTCGGAGAAGAATAGGAAATAAGAGATTGAAAATTAATGTGTTCAAAGAGTATTATGTAAAACTGACACTAGTATAATAATTGCAAATGTGCAAAATTTCATGATTTTACACAACGTCACGCGATTCTCTAACTTTTCATTAGAACTATTTGGAGAAGAGCCGAAACTTTATCAATTGTACGAAAATTCTGAAAATAAACTACTAATTCTAGAGAAGATAATTCTCAATAAATATTCGTGACAGTTTATAAATTCAGGTGAGGTCGTGTGATCCCTCTGCTCGCATTCCCCACGGAAATCCTGCATTGCTGCAGCTGTATATATGCAGGGGTGAATATATTATTTCACATACACATGGTAAACACTCATCGAAACAATAAATTTTAACAGAAGATAGTTTTGAAAACAAGGGAGAATTATTAAATCGAAGAATTATTAAAAGGCAATATGCATGTTTCTGCAAGATAAAAATTTTTGCCAATTTTATTTTTGTGAGATATTATATTTATATGTATCAAGTATTTAAAAAAATTCATATAATTAGAATGTGAAGTTGGTACTTTATATTTTCGTTATTTTTTTATTTTGTTCTCTTATTTTGAAACTCTTTTTGGAGCTTATCGAAAACTCGGTCCAATAATCTCAGAAGTTAACTTTTTAATATTCGAAGAAAAAAGCTAAAATCTTTTAAATAACATCGAAATTCTATAAATGAGATGCCACCTTCACAGAGGTAAATTGATTTAGGATGTCTATATAGCGGGCACTTCCGCCAAAAGTGCACCCTGTGAAAACTTCCGGCCAACTGCTCGGTCGCCCCTTGAAACTGATCAACCTGAACGTTTAGTCACGATGATGTGAAAACTATTTACTGTCTGCCACGGGGTCAAATGAAATGCAGGACATTGAGTGCAAGATAATCAAACCCTTATTTCCTATTTTTCTCAATAAACCCATTGACAGATCTTGCCACGCGAAATAATAATTCATTCATCGATTTTTAAAGATAATTAAAACCTAATTCTCCACTCTCTAAGACATTATAAATGTTGTATTTTTTATTATAAGGTGCTTATTATATTATGAAATTGGAGCAATTAATTCTTTTACAGATAGTTTGATACTCTTTCTGTAAAATATTTATTCTTCTTCTGTATAATTCAAAAGAATATGGTATTTATATATTGTAAAACGCGCTAGATACTGAAAATATACGGTGCAAATTATATTTTCATGATTTTAAGTTTTGATTACTTGCGAGTTATTTTCTCTTGCTCATTATTGCGTGTAATAAATCGAAATATACAAGATGTCCTAGATAATTCTTTTCTGTTTTTCTCCAATTGCGGATTCCTTCTGTTTGTTCAGGTCTGTTTTTTAATTAGAAAATTTAATGGAATATTTTAATTAGAGGGGATTTTAGGAGATATTTAAAATGTTATCGATAATTTATATAATGATTTATGTTATACACGTAAATCATGGTATTATTAGAATACATTTCTGGTTGTTGTTACGATAGGAAGAATCTAGAAAAAAATATACCCTATACATATTAAGATAGATTTTTTTTATTCTTGTTAAAATTTTTAAAAATCCGGATTAATAAACAAAAATAAAAAACAAAAATTTTGTTTCCCACAGTTTTAGTTTGGAAATTATTTTTTAGTTTAAAAACGCAATATTACTAACAATATGCAAATGTGTCGATATCGATGCCTGGTACGTGGATTTCTTGATCTATGAAGAGACTATTTTTAGGCGGAAATTTCATCGGAGGTCGCGTATCAGGTATCGATCGTCGAGAATTATAGCTCACTGAAGTCGCGACCAAGTAGCCAAATCTAAAGCGAGCCGGTTGAATCCTGGACAATCTCCAACGCGCCGTTTCTATTCGCTATACACGCGAAAGAAGCGATGTTGCCTGAAATATTAAAGTAGGCCAGAAGGCACGGGATTATTATTCGAATTGCGCGATATTCATTTACTATCTTTATATCATAATTCCTTGAAAAGTATTGAAAAAACTTGATAATACTGTCATAAATATTTCGAAGATATCGTAAACCAATAATTATAATATTATTTAATACATCTATATATAATTGTATTATATT
>NW_021851090.1:376251-398070 GCF_003651465.1 Formica exsecta
TATTTAAAATATATATAAATTAAATATTATTTCTGAAAATTAAGAAATATTATTACGAAGTATGTAATAAAACGATATAAGATATCGATATAAGGTATTTGCGGCTCTCGCAGACGTGCTTTTTTTAAGCACTGTGCGATTATGCATCGTTACTGAGGCACGTTGTGACTGAAACGTTGTTATGTTCGATAAACGTGAGGTAAAATTATCGGACCGTCACTTCGACACGTTCGCTGCCAGGTGCATCATAAACGATACACGCGCCTTATTTTACGCGGGCCACATATCTACAACGAACCAGAAACAGATATACATGTATGTGCATCTCGCTTTGCGCCATCACTCTATCGCCGTCTTTGTGCGTAGAAATAATTAAAGAACCCGAGCTTTATACGAATTTAATCGATTCTCATGAGTAATTCTATGTACGTGCACATAGTAGTATAACATGTCACATCACAAATCGATAATAGATATATGTATACTGCGTTCTATAGCAAATATATTATCGTACTTCCTTCCGGAAAAAAAGCAATTTTATTTTCAGAAAAACGTAAAATTTAGATTTGCCAAAACCGATATTATAAAAAAATTCTGATTAAATATTTAATTAAATATCAATTAATATATTTATATTTTTTAAACTATATAATTCAGAAAAAGCTTATACTTATTATATCACTCAGAGAGCGTGATAAGCTATCGCATTTCTCGATTTAATGTTTTATTAAATGTTATGTAATTATTAATTGTATCATTTATAATTGCATTAATCTACTTCTGCGTATTAACAAAACCGTTTCGCATGTTTCAGGTGATAGATTTCGGTTCGAGCTGCTATGAAAATCAACGGGTATATACTTACATCCAGAGTCGCTTTTACCGAGCACCGGAGGTAATACTGGGTGCAAGATATGGTATGCCGATCGATATGTGGAGCCTTGGTTGCATCCTGGCGGAGCTGTTTACCGGCTTCCCGCTGCTGCCGGGCGAGGACGAGGCGGACCAGCTGGCGTGTATCATCGAGATGCTGGGCATGCCGCCGCAGCGGCTGCTACAGAACTCGAAAAGGTCGCGCCAGTTCATCAGCTCGAAGGGCTACCCGAAGTACTGCACCGCGACGGCGATGCCGGACGGAACGACAGTGCTAAGCGGGGGTCTGTCGAGACGAGGGAAGCTACGTGGTCCGCCGGGCTCGCACGATCTCGAGCGCGCCCTCAAGGGCTGCGATGACATGCTGTTCCTGGACTTTTTAAGACGTTGTCTCGTGTGGGAGCCGGAATACCGGATGACGCCCAACAAGGCACTCAGGCATCCGTGGCTACGCCGTCGACTGCCGAGGCCGCCGGGCGATAAGAACGATACGCTACCGGCGGTTACGTCGGCGCAGCCCGCGACCACTGGCGGACCCACCTTAAGGACGTCCGCGTCCGGCAGCAGGAGTTCTAGCAAGACCAACAGTCTGCAGAGTGGCAATAACACCAACGACGACATCGCCACGAGCAAGACGACGGGCCAGCAAAGGGGAAACCGCTTGGTAGAGGACGTAGTGTCTACTTATGTGGGTTATTCATCGTACGGCGCGTCCCAACTGCACGGTAGTACTTGGGGCACGACGGGAGGACTGAGCAGTGGCCACCAATCGCTCAATTCCATCAGTGGTGGCGGTGGTGGCGGTGGCGGCAGAAGTTCCTCCAGTAAGGCTAACTGTCTGCAGAGTGGCAATAACACCAGCGACGATATTGCCACGAGCAAAACGACCGGCCAGCAAAGAGGAAACCGCTTAGTGGAGGACGTGGTGTCCAATTATGCGGGCTACTCGTCGTATGGCGCCTCCCAATTGCATGGTAGCACTTGGGGTACAGCGGGAGGAGGACTGAGCAGCGGTCATCAATCGCTCAATTCCGTAAGTAGCAGGAGCTCCAGCAAAACCAATAGCCAGTTGCAAGGCGGTAACAATGCGGCAACCGGCGATATCCCCGCGAGCAAAACCGACCGCCAGCAGCAGAGAGAGCGCACGAGCGAATTGCCGGTAACGATCTTTGATTCTTACCCCATCGGATCTTACGGTTGTCTATCCGAGTCGCAATTACACGGGAATCATCGAGCGAACCAGAGCAGCAGTCATCAATCGCTCAATTCCGTCGACGGCGCGACGACCGGGAAGTCGCAGCGCGCTCGTCAGTCGCATCAAACGCAACAACAACAGCACAATAATAACGGCACGTCTCATGACAATTACGGCTCTCACGGCTCCTCGAGCGGCTTCAGCCGGGTGGTATTGGCACTTCATCCGGCGGTCCAGGAGAGTTTCGAGGAGTTGAGACGATAGGCCGAGATGCGAGACCACCCTTTCTCCCTTCTTCGACTCATCCGCTCATTGCCGTCCTCGGCGCTATTCTTAACGAGTAATTCCTATCCAACGATCGCGCGGTTTCCTCATAGATAAAAAGAATACGCAAGGATAAGGATGATCCGGTATCGGTTAACCGACGTAAAACTCGGCTGTGGTTTGCTGCCTGCCGTTCGGACGACATTTAATCTGTATCGCCTCTTTGACTTAATGTCGAGGATTACTCAAGATCGAGAGGAAGGGTGGTCCTCTCATCAACGATCTCGGATTCACCGCTGTGATTCACGTTGCGTTTCTACAATCGCCGATGTGACTAGTTGTAGATGGGATGTGAAATAGTTATAATCTGGCGAGATCATGAGAGACCCGTTCTATGAAGTGTGTCGTGCGAAAAAAATATAGTAATAAATGTCCTCTTGAAACCCGCGTTGAACATTTGGTCGAATTACCCGAGTCTGAAATACTATTCCGAAAAGGAATAACGATCGTGAAAATCTCAATTGAACGAAAGAAATAACGGTGATTTGAAAATAAACGAAAAGTTTCGTCTAAGTAAGGGATAATAAAGTCAAGGCCAGTATAAGCTTTTAAATACTTATGATATTTATGTAATTCCATATTTGCAATATTCTACTTTCTGCAGTCGTAAATTATGTTCTCAATAGCGGAACTATAATTTTCATTTTTACTCAAGTTCGCCTTGAAAAATTAACAAAACGTATTTTTTTAATTTTCGGAACAATTAATTTTTATTAAAATGTTGTACAAAATTAAACAATCGCAATAAAAATTAATATAAATTATATACACATACCATAGGATTGCTATAATTTATATGATTTTAACGTAATTAGATGTTTTATTCTGTTTCATAGGAATATATTTAATCTTTTATACGTTACATTATATAAATAAAACACAAAACAATAGATTTGCATAATATTTCTAGTATAATCTTAAAAGAAATATTAACTTGTGACTGAGAATTTGAGTAAAGATCGAAACAGAGTTTCACTATCGAGAACAAATTTTGTGATTATCAAAAATCGCATACTGCAAATATTGGATCAAAAACAACAGTGCTTAAAAGTTTATATTATATCTTTGATATCTTTACTTAGATTTTCCTAAGAAAATGAGCCAATCATTACAAAAAGACTCAATTTTGCGGATTTTTCGCTGGCGTTATAACGGTTTCACTTATTTCGTTGTGTAAGGTTTGGTACCTTGAATCGTACCGACGTCGCTTCGCGTTGCTTTTTGATCCACTCGTTACAGGATTTATTTCTGCTGTTATTGCTTTCGGTGAAAACATGTGGTTGCCTCGGTGGAAGGCGAATTTTCGCTACGACAATATCTCGAGGACTCTATTGAAATGTCCGAGAAATTATCGGAATAATAATAAAATATAAAACGAATCAATGTGTACAATTGTTTCAAAGTGTTGTTGTCGAATCCTTTGCGTACGGAATATACAGTGGACTCATAGGATGCAATACTTTCTTTCTGATGAATTTCGGAAGCAAAAATAACGAGAGACAATACTTGATGATAATTCGAAATACTCATTTATGCTCGTTCCCTCGACTGCATTTCGCAACGTTGTTTGTCCGATAAAACATAATGTCGGATATTTAAAACAGTAAATCTGTTTTGTTAAGTATAAGAAATCGCGACTAATTGATGAGACGCACAAATACAGAGATGTATGTAATTACTGTTAAACTTACGATGCGAGATATACGAATCATTTTCATTCCTACTTGCAACATCATATTTTTTCAGCGAACCGACGCGACTGATTACACCGAGATAAGACAATGACGATATCGAACAGAATCGCCAATTCTGATATATATTAACATATAAACCCCGATTTATAATTAATGCCCAATTGTCATCACGATTATTTATCATTACTAAACATCTTGATAATTAATGTGCCAAGGGAACCCGGATGATTCGATGGGACGTACGTGGTACAGTTAGATATATCAACACGGTGCGTCGCGACGCCGCTGGCGAGGTAAACAGATATAGCGACTCGCTCGCGAGAGATGCAATCTAATAACGGGGTGGCACATGCTCAACTGAATAGCGTAATTTGGATCATAAGATTGACTTAGATCACAAAAGGCGCGAAAAGGGATGCTGATTTTCCGCGCGTCATCAGTTTATAAATGTTTCTTTTGATATCGCGAGTCATGTGATTTTGTGAGGAAAATATATCATTATGTCATTAGCATGTCCAATTCGCTATAAACTTGATAAAAGGCCAATTTGAGTGAAAACTATAAATCGCAAGATTTGTGGGTTCGATCAATTGAATCATTTACGAATATTATTAAGAATGTTCTACAAATATAGAAAAGAATCGCGATACATTTATATTTTGTAACTTTTGTTTTGTAAATTTTATGTACATTTTTTTTTTGTATTTTACGCGAGTTTAATTATCATTGTATTAGTATATTTACCTTAATTAGACGCATATGATTTAAATATTTACATTCTTTCAATTGTTGGAATGAATAAAAACATTCGATGTTTTTTTTATGATGCACGCAATTACTATAATTAATTGCGTATTTTAAATTGCGCGTTAGACTTTTATTAGCCTTTTTCTTGCTATTGTGATTAAAAACACGATGTGGAGCTGTGCGACTTTCTGTATCAAATTTCTCATTATACGAATCCACAATTGCGAAACTTGAGCGAATATTCGGCTTGCCGCGAGACATTTGTGATGAATTATATAAGTGCTTGTTAGAGAGTTTCAACCGATTCTAAATTTCGGTCAGTTTTGAAGCGTATTTCATTAAAAGCGAGATCTCATTGCGAGAAAATTTTCACTGTCGATTAATAGGAGTGAAACGTCGGGGAAATATATATTTACGTGACTATGCGTATATAGTTCGCTTACATTTATCCGCGATAAACTGCGTGACGCACAATTTACGACGAAGAGGTCGCGCATGGGGTTTATTAACTTGGCGCTTCTCGTCTCCGTCTGGACTAACTGGATTAATTTCCCTCTGCATTCTCTTCTCGGCGCTTATTATTCACGCGCTATGTGCATTAAATCGGAACGAAAACGACTCGGTTTCTTTCCCTCGCGCGGTTACCGCCCACGGTAAAAATTTTCTTTTTTCGCGTATCATCCGTCTTTCATGTTCTTTTCTCCCGCAGGTACATTTGATTGAGTTTTACAAGTCACGTCTTTACAGCGGAAAATCCGGTTTAAAGAACGCGTAACAAAAAACCACGTCCGAAAATGAAAGGAATTTTCTTGCTCATACGCGCGGATTAAAAGATTTGAATGTCCTGTGACTTTAGTTCCGCGCTATTATCGATATTTTATAGATCTGATAATAAACGGATGGTTTATGTATATATAAAATTGAGAAATAAGCTTTTATAATTATTTTCAAAGAAAAGAATGCGATGTAGCGCAATATATGAATAATTTTTATATAAAAGTTATTTTTAAATATATATATGTATATATAAAATGGTATCAACTTACGTATCAATGGTAATTAGAATTATAAATGGTAAATTGTAATTGCGAAACGGAGAACTTTTTAAATTGTTACATTTATTTAAGAAAGAAGTGACTTTAAAATATTGTTCCTAAGATAGATCATATCTACCTTAGAGACATATTTTCAGAATCAAGACTCGTTTTACTGTGTATGACTATTTTAATGAAAAATCTAAGCAATGATATTTAAATATTTATTTATATAGATATACAAAGACAAAACGCAACTCGCTTCTGTTTGATATCGGTAATCGATTCTTTCCTATATAATTCCATTCAAGTATAAATATATCGCTGCGCTCACAACGCAGAATAATTAATATGCATCATTTGTTCTTGGATAGCATCCTTCATTAAACGTTAAACGCGCCTTAATTATCACTTCTTATCTTACCATTGTCATTGATTTTTCCCGAGTTATTTCAAGCGCTACTTTGTGGTCGATTGTTTAGTCATCGAGCAATTTGTACACCAGAGTAGCTTTCAGAGCGATAACATACGGGTTTGCGAACAATGCAAGTACGCGTCTCGCGATGACTCCGGTGATGCAAAACCGCTAAATTTAGTCGGACAAAACGTGCGTGGCGAACAGTCGTAAGAATTGAGAGCGTGGATGAGTGACGAGATGACGACGAAGGTAAAACGCGACGAAAAAAAAAAAAATAATATAGAAAAGGGCGAAAAGGGTGTCGATGCAACGGCAATGACAGCAGCGACGAAGTCGATTAAGTTCGAGAAGGATGAGCGATCGGCGGCGGTTATAAAAAAATCGTGATAGACCGAACGGCATGTCTTTGTGATATGGAATTTAGGCGTATTGGGATTTATACTAACGAATGTAGATAAATATATACATGTGTGTGTAAAGTACCATATTATATACGAGATGTATCGAATGATGAGTTTGTAAAGTGCGATGTAGCTTAATCCTGTCGTAGGTAGGAATACTAACGCGAAAATATCGATGCCCTCTACTCTTTCACTCTATCGGTGTACGAGGAACGAGTATCGATGCAATACCTTCTCCAAAGGTATCGGTATATTTATATAAATATATCGCTTCAGATATCCTTATAAATAATACAAACATTATTTATAAGGGATATAAGTGGGCCTTTTACGTTTTACGGTCGATACTTGGCCTCTTTTCGATGACCGAGTGAATAAAAATACTGGATATCGATTCAGCTTTGAGTATCCGGTCCAATGATGCGTTGGAAAACACGAGACGATGTTTGTGACAGGGATTTCAAGTCTGGATTTTCTTGATCTTAAATTGATTCTAAACGCGAATGAATCACATCCGATTATTTTGTATTTGTATTTAGCATGCAGTAATAATAGTATATAGTCCTATTAATTTTTCAGCAATATTATTTTGTAGATTTTCAGTTCGTCCGTAACAATAACAATTATGTCGGACATCGAGATTATCGCATCGCGCAATTTGCATTTGAAAAAGTTAATCACGTCGAAAGATAATGACTGGCCGTGAAAGTGTTAACCGGCGCTTCTCACTAAATCCTAGAAAAGTAAAACCGTAATCCGTCGTTGCTCCGCCGAGTCCCAAAAGTCGATCGAAAAAGAACAACACGTATTGATCGGTCTCGACGATCAGCGCGTGCAATATTTGGACGATAATTTGCTGCGCCGAGATCGGACTATCACTGCCGATAATTTGTTAGGTAGGCGCCACGCTTTTTTTACAAGCTGGCTCATTTATGCATTTACCTAGTCTCCATTTCCCCATTTGTCGCGAATTTTAACATGTGGAGTGCCGGCGACGATTTGCTAATGTTGCATGCAAAGAAATTACTATTATACATCTAGTAAGATTGCATTCGCGAATGCGCTTAAGTGTACATTGTGTAATAAATAAAATAGTGTAATAATATACTACTATTAATTTAGTAGTACTATTAAAAAAATATTGTATATACATAAATATCTCTTGGCGATAATTAGAGATAAATTTTTTCGAAAAAACAAATAATATTTAGATACCTGTATATTTTATGATTGCTTATAAAAATTTCGGACAGTAACTGAAGATAATAAACGATTATTCAACAAAGGACTCTGACTCGTAATAATTATCTGGCATAATTTTATATTCAGTTTCAAACTTATATCATTATTTCTTGCAGTAAATATGGGCGTTTTTCGTATTATTATATTCTTGTTAAATATAGATCGTATTTTGATTGTTGTCGGATGATTATATTACATTTAAGCAGCAGTCGTAACGAAATCGAATCTTTTTTCTGCTGGAAAAAATGGTATGTTGGAATTACGATATACGTGTTAACGGACGTAAAATACTGTGAGTTTGTGTTTTCCGATTACAGAAACGTTACATGTTTCTGTAATCCAAACACATACCCTGACAAAATTTAATCAACAATATTCAACGTTGCGGCGTTGAATGCGGCACTCGACGTGTTAACTAATCACTATTTCTTAATTTATCTCCTCACTATTTTAATGTGATTCACGTTTACAACACTCCCGGTTGCCTATGCAACTTCGCGACACAAAAGCCACTCGCCAATTGTCATCGACTGATCTCGAGGAAGATTGCGTAAAGTCTGTTCTTTGGGAGAGCTGCACGAGATAATAATCGACCTTTCCTATTTTTCTCGTCTTTCTGCTTCTGGATTTAAGATCCGACGCTTTCTCTCGCTATTTACGCAACGCATTCTGTGACATCAACAAGATAAATCCTAGATTTATAACGCTCGATATAAGCACGAATGATTTCCGATTTAGAGCTGTATGTTCCGATTATTTGCAATGTTTCGGAGATTTCTCATAATGTAAAAAGACGCACGGATCATTTCCGTTGCACTTGTGTAAAATTCACGGTGATCTTATTCCTTTTAATCCTCACAAACGATGTTTCTTTAATATCTTTAATTTATAAATTATCTTAGAAATATCGCGCGTTATACATATTTGCTGATTGCCTCTTCAATTATTTTAGTTGAGCGCAGATTTAAAAGAAGCTGATGTGCATGGGTGTGCTGATGTAAGTGTGACAGATGAGAGAAAAACGCATGTTTTTGATATAGAGTATCCAGGTAAAGTACAGCGATAAAACAGAATCCATATACTAGTAACATATCGTACAATACTAGTATATTAATCCTATGGGACTTCTATAAAAGTTCGTCTGTCAAACGCGAGCTCGATACGTATTGTCGTTTTTGAATTAGGAACGACAAATAGCTTTATTAATATACGTACATTCGAATATACATGTCGTGTACATTGCTACTTTGTGGATTATAATTAAAAAAAAAAAAAAAAACACGAAATATTTGTGGCAAATTTCTTCGGTATTTTTGTTTGAATCTCGAACGTAAATAAATAATTTTTGCTATATAATATAATTCCATAATTTAGTTTCCTTCGATAATACCTAACGTGACTCTGACAAATAAATTAAGTTTCCAATATCGCGTTTTAACGTCATTCATAGCGTTGTTTAAATTATTAATTTCGAGCATGAATGTTTAACGAAACATAAATCATGTACACGAACATAAAACGACCGGTGTAAATCCAACGTATAGAACTTTATAGCTCGATTAGTGTATCGGATTCTCTCGATGAGATTCACGGGATTCGGTGATCGAGGGCGATCAACCTCGACTCGAGGATCGTTGTGGTAAACTTTTAACCGCAGACGTTAATAGGATGTGAAATATAACCGGAAAAATGGTATATTCGAGACTAATCGTATATGAACGTATCGAGACAACGCGAAGCGAGAGAAATGAACGAGCGATTGTATGAGAGACTAGAAAAAGGAAAAATCGATTTCAAACTAATCACACAATCCAATCTGGGATATCCTGTATATTATACGTATACTCTTGTATCAATTTATGTACGAGCATCTTAATCCATAACAAGGTATATGGGTCTCTCAGAGCGCTTAAACTTTGTCTTTTCTTTCTTTATGCATGCAAAGCGAATAAATAAATAATTAAAAGCATTTATTTCAACGTGATAATTTTTCTTTCTTTTTTTATTTTTCCTCCTATTTTTATGTAGATCTTAGATAATATAAAAGGGAGTAATATTAATATTATGGCCAGAAAATTTTTCGAATAAAGATTTAAGAAATAAGGAATCTGAGAGATCCTTCATTGCCAATTGTATCGAATTTTTCCACATCACCAATTAAGAATTAATAATCATCTTGCGAGAAAGAGAGAGAAAGAGAGAGTGCGAAACGTTCAGAGTGATAAAAGCGCAGAATAATCGGCGAAAGAAATAATAATAACGAGAGAGAAAGAGCGCGAACTGCGGAATAAAACGACGAGAGACTGTGTATCACGTTTCTAACAATGTATATATATTATAATTGCGTGAGCGTTTGTATATGATAGTTAAGAGTTTTTCGTAAAATTAAACTTAAATTAGGGATGCGCGTTTAGTATACATCGTGTACATGTATATACGTGTACGTAGCGAACAGGTGCCTCGAAAGTTTGTTGAACGCCGACCCTCTCGCTTCGTGATCCGTCCCCCTTTGCAACCCCTCTTAATCATGTCATCGCGATGGATCGCACTTTGCCGGTGTGCACTTTTACCCCGTGGAAGCGAGAGGGCCAGATTGCGTGTGGCGTCGCGTGAAAATCTCTCATATTCGCAAACCCCTCCCTTCTATCCTAGTCTCGTATTCCAAAGTCGAGTCTCAGCTCGTGTTTTACGAACTTTCTTGCTCTGACAATGAACAATGCGAAACTGTGCTAAAGTTGGAAATGCGCATTCTATCGAATTACGAAGAAAAAGATGTAGATATATATCTTGAAAGCAGAATAGCCGAGAGGTCGATTTTTGTCACATTCGAAAATTTTATTTACAAATACAAAAAAAAAAAAAAATTCTCGTTTTTTACATCTGTCTAATAGCTAGGAATTTTTATCTCTCTATTCACGTGGTCCATGTTTTAAACGATTATTTTTATTTCTATGCCTTTGAATTTTATTCTTCCAATCCGATTGAATATTAAAGACGATTTATAATAACGAAGCGCATGTTGTGTATTATACCAGAGACATAATGCGTTATACATATAATTTACATTCACTTACGCGCTAAATTGCAAAGTTCAATGTTGCGTTTAGTGTCTCACCTAATGGATTCGTTACGCTGACTCACTTACGGCTTCTAAGAACCGTCGGATTATTCCATAATGCGACCAGTTATTCTGTAATAACGATCCATTGGATACGATCTGCAGCTGGATGATTCCGGGGAAATTGCGTGGAAAATTGCTTTTGGCGAAGCGGACGGTCGCGCGTGTCGTCCTATCGATCGGCGATTAATGATCGATTGATCGAGGGTCGTTAACCGGTTAGTCGCGTGTGTCCAACGGAGTTTTTGGACCGAGGATTTTCACGCCGGCATGCGATATACACGCTCGACATACTTGAAATTGCATTTGATGCATTTCTCACATATGCGATCGCGGCTCGGCTCGCACACGATGACTAGTCGTAAAGAAGCCGAATAAACGAATGTTCGTCAACTCCAAAATGTACACGATCATTTATACAACCGCGGCATGTGCGTAGCGTGCAATGAACGACGCAGATAGAGGTACTTGTTAAGTGATTTTAGAGCAGGCCACTGTATTAAGTCACTTAAGCAGGAATTTAAGATCGGTTTCTTTCACGAATATGTCGGATGATTTCAGCCTCGATTCTATCGATTCTCTCGATCGTAATGTGAGTTGTCATAAAAAAGGACACAGTTTTCTTTCAGAATTTTGAGATTCCAGAATTTATATACTGTAGATATTTGAATATAACTAAGAGTATAAATAAATTTTTTTGCTTTAAAGAAAAATATATTAACATGCAATTGAAATAAATAATTTTTAATATATAAGAATATAGCATGACATTTTGTGGAAAAGGAGAATTTGATTAATCGCGGTTGGTGTCAATCGATGAAACTGATCTCTAGACAACATAACGATATAGTTGATAAGAAAAAGAATAAAAGCGGAAAACGAATGTTGGTTAACTAATAGATTAACGCTGGCTTTTAGTGACCAGAAGAGACAACGTATTTCCCGCTGCATATTTATTTCATTGCGACTCTTTTTGCCGAAGGGATCGACCAATTAATCGCGTATCATAGAGCCTTATTTATGCAACCGATTTTTATCTTTATCACAATACGATAATTCTAACGTTTTTTGTAACGATATTAAATTTGTAACGATTTTTATAGTGATATTAAATACAATTTGATAATTTATAATTAACTTCGTCTACAAATTAAATTTCGATCTGCATTCGAAAACATATATCTGCTAAATGTATTCGGATCAAGTAAATTGTAAATATCAAGTAGCTGACAATCATGTTGTTATCGTCGATTGTATTAATAAATGTTCTCTTTGTCCTCGAGATAAAATTTATATCGTACTAGTTTCGTATTTGTGCTATGAATTTGTCAATCATCGTGTTGTGACATATAGCAAAAATCGCGCGCATAAAGGGGTTCTAAGGCCCGCTTGCACTGACGACTTGATTAAAGTCGCTTGAAATTTTTTTAGCAAAATTCAACTATCGAGAATTTAGAAGGAAGAGAGATATTTAGAGAGGTCAAATTTTAATGTAAAAATTTTCTTCTCTTAATCTTTAAAACACCACAGATTTCGGCTTTTGAAAATTTTTATAAAAATGTTCAATCTAATTCTGGTTAGCGATTGACTGTTCTTTTGTAGATTGTAGCTATAGCTGTAGAGCAACATAGTGAGAGAATATTGAGTTAACCAGAGTGTAAAATTAATCGACGTCAGTGCGGCCGGCCTTTCGTTATGTTTTATTTCGTATTCAACGAAGAATTCTTGATCGTTGTTCCTCGGTCACTGTATATCTTATTGGTGACTGGCAAGCCCGAAGTTTTTACCGTAACCAAAATGGGTTTTTCGTTGGACCCCCGTTTCCTAGCTCTCAAAATGTATTATAGATTACGTATGTACGTGCCTGTGAAAAAAAAAACTTGGCGACACACAAATACAAAAGTATACATACACATACACACACAATTTCACGTTCATTTACAATCCATAGTTTTTAAGCGTTCTCCTCGTCACATCTTTTTACCGCTGCAGTGTACTTTGCAGAACAAGTTCATGGCATAATTATTGTATAATGTCACTGTCGCTTTGTTCCTAGCATAATTCTGTGCATAATCGAAGCGTATAATCCAGATAACGCAGAGCTTTATGTTCTGGAAAGCTATACGAAGTGCGTATTAAAACTATCCTCTTACTGCGGTCGCGATGGACATTGTGATAGCCAACGTAGTTGCGAATCGTCGTCGCGCAGCGATAATGTATTGTGTGATCCGAGATTTATACTCTTAAAAAATCCGTAAATCGTAACATGACGAACTACAAGATCAATATCGTTCTAACGTTCTAACGTTCATTATTTCTTTAGCGTATGTATGTATTTTACTTGGAAACTGCGGTTTAGCGTACAAGCCGCATTTAAAGATCATTTTTCACATATCATATAAACAAATTACTAGATTATTAAATTTTAATTAATTTTATGATTAGAAACGATTATTTTCTAAAGTGTGATTTTTGTATATGATTGTAAGCTAATTTTATTTTACATATTTTACGATTCTCGAATTGTTGCGAAAAAATTGTTTTTTGCAAATTTAAAATTAATTCGTTTTCAAACGTACAGCGAAAATTGAGTGTCGTCTGCACTGAGACGTTATGTATTTTATCCAAAGGTATCATGCTTTTTGCGTTCGCGTATCCCGACTAAATTATACGCTGTTACCTGTATGCCCTTGCCGTATCTTATTATATAAAAATTGTAAAATCAATCTCCGATAAAACGCACAGTTCGCTAAAAAAATTTTACATACACGTTTGATTTTCGTCAGTATTGTAAGAGAGATAATTTCAGGACAATTTTAATTTTACGAACTCTGTGTATCTTGTTTTTGTTCCTAGCCGACCATTTTTTATTTTGATTACCAATAGGAGGATGATTTTTTAATCAAGATAATTTTGCAACAAGCCACGGCTCGACATATTTTAATATTATAAAATATATATGCCGGATTTTTATATTTATTATTGATTGATATCGCGTCTTCTAATGCGAATAAAATCCCGATTTTATCGTACAATGACAATTTCTGCGGGTGTATATAAGAGCTCTCTTGCGAGAAAGATGTAAAATTCGAATGAAAGAATGCTGCCACAATTACCTGGGTGGATTCCAAGATACACGCATACATACACATATATACACATACATGGATATACACAGGCCATTTCACACATATGTACGCGCGTCGCGTACATACTGATTATTATTCCTTCGCATATACGTTTCCTTTCTTACACACCTCTCGTGTCCTTGATCTCAAGCAACGAGACTATTGTCTAATTTACGATAACGTCTTCTCGCGGTATCGTTTTATTTAATCGACTGCAAGACTTTTCCTATATTTTAAGTTATGTTAATGTACGAGCATTTGTTTACTTGTACCGCTGCGATACATCCAATGATTTCGGAGAAGCACAATTAATTCTAATGTTATCCGGTGGGAAGAATACATTTTTTTTTAGCGATTACTAACATAAGAATTTCCATTACTTTATTATGAAATTAGAAATTAAGAAAATGACAATTCTGTAAATAAAATCTTTCATATTTAACGATTTTGTTACAAATTTTTAATAATTTAAAATTTAATATCAGAAAATGTGCAAATTAATAATTTAACTTTTTCCGCATTTTTGAGGCATTTATTTTTGAGAAAAAATATGACCAGCTAAAATAAAACATTTTTCTTTCTCGATTTTATCGCGTTACTGCTATTCGCATTTATATATTACGCGTAAATTGTTTTTATTTGATATCATTTTGTATCATGCATATATGACGACGTTTCAGGTCGATAATGCTTGTTTTTTTTTTTTTTTTTTTTTTTTTTTTTAAAATTTCATCCCACATGTAAAGATACATTATCGTTTCACCATTTATCCTCCCTTATCCCTTTCCTTATCCGCAAACAGCATACAATTGTAAACGCGTTCTTGCGAATCACGACAGCGCGAATATGATTTTTTAAAGAATTGCTCTGACTTGATTAAGAAATGAAATAAACGCTGCTTATGACAGTTAAAACGCTCGTACTTTATCACCCTTAATTCCTCGATTTTCAGCTGCGAAACGGAGTCAAGAATGATTTGACCCCGCGAATAAAGTTTAAAATGCTGAGATTTTTTTTCTGCTGATGTTAGAGGAAATCATTCTCCAAAAGGTAATAAACCATTAAACTTATAATTGACCTAGATTTATTTCCGTAATAAAATTATTTTTTATATACTTTATTTTTATATATATCATTTTGATATCTTTAATTTAATTTAGTATTTTATTTGAAATTTATTTGATACATAGATATTTTTTAATTTTTTTTTATTGAATCTATCTTCATCGAGCAATATTTAAAAAAGCACTATCCATCGATTTGGAGACTGCAGTGAAAAAAATAAATGTAAAATAACGTTGGCATAATGTTACACGCACAAAAATAGTATTATTAATCATGCTAAAGCACATACTATATTTTTTGCCGGATGTTCCTGACGCCGTCCCACTAAATAATCAGCGAGCGCGCATAAAGTTGTCGCAATCGACGACATCTTGAGAGATGAGGACCATCGATGGGCTTCACGCCAAGGTATTAAATCTAAATGATTGTCGTTGGCGGAAATTTCTATCTGACATTTCTAACTGATGAACTGATGGTGTCATCGTAAAATTTGAGCGCGGGCGGATTTATTTTTCTCTCGCTAGGAAAATAAGAAATGAGATGCGAACGGAATTTTCGCGCTTGAAAAATGGGGGAAAAAATGGATGATTGTTTTATTTTTTTTATTTTTTATGTGCATCGAAATGTTCTTCGCGGTAAAGCTTAAAGAAAAAACGGCCCTCCACTAATTTGATAATCCCCATCTTGAGAAATTAACTTTGGAATTAAAGGACGATAAAATAGCATATATATTTCCATAAATCATCAATATACAAACGTCGAATTTATGATACGCGATTGATAAATTTTAAAATATAGGATAAATAACGGTATTAATTAAACATACCTATTAATTAAACGCATTGCGTTTAATTAACAATGCTCGATTTAATCTTTAATAATACTTATTCGATTGAAAAGTCTAATGCAAAAATTGAAAAAATTGATATGTTATAAAACGCATTTTAAATACGACTTTCTGTTTGAAATATTACTTTATGTTTAAAGTAAGTTATGTAACCTAATGGACTTATTACATTTTTATATCGCGAATCCTTCAATATTTCAACAAAATGATCATACTCGTCCATCTCTTTTCCATTTTTTTCACGGATGGTTCGCAGCGGCTAATTGTTTCAACAACTTATATGTTTGCCGAAAATGCGCACAATCACATATACACATACACACACGCAATACACTATCTGCTCCGGTTTACGTAAGCTAAGTTATTGCTAAGTTTTTAGGATATTAACGTGGCTTCTCATTTTATTTAAGCGACAATGCAAAGTTTGATCTCTTACTCGTACATACGCATCACTATACATATAAATATAAATATTATAAATATATACATACCTGAATATAATCTGCATAATTATGATTACGCGAGGAATCATGCTTGTTGCGTCCCTTCCTCCTCGTCCCACCCTTTCACCTGTATCCTCTTCGCAATTAGCGAATTCTTTAAATGGATGAAGGGACGAAGCACGGAGCCCGTTGTACGTTTCTCTTCTATCTGAGGAGAACAACACCGCAGGTTATTTAAAGAATTGCTCTGACTTGATTAAGAAATGAAATAAACGCTGCTTATGACAGTTAAAACGCTCGTACTTTATCACCCTTAATTCCTCGATTTTCAGCTGCGAAACGGAGTCAAGAATGATTTGACCCCGCGAATAAAGTTTAAAATGCTGAGATTTTTTTTCTGCTGATGTTAGAGGAAATCATTCTCCAAAAGGTAATAAACCATTAAACTTATAATTGACCTAGATTTATTTCCGTAATAAAATTATTTTTTATATACTTTATTTTTATATATATCATTTTGATATCTTTAATTTAATTTAGTATTTTATTTGAAATTTATTTGATACATAGATATTTTTTAATTTTTTTTTATTGAATCTATCTTCATCGAGCAATATTTAAAAAAGCACTATCCATCGATTTGGAGACTGCAGTGAAAAAAATAAATGTAAAATAACGTTGGCATAATGTTACACGCACAAAAATAGTATTATTAATCATGCTAAAGCACATACTATATTTTTTGCCGGATGTTCCTGACGCCGTCCCACTAAATAATCAGCGAGCGCGCATAAAGTTGTCGCAATCGACGACATCTTGAGAGATGAGGACCATCGATGGGCTTCACGCCAAGGTATTAAATCTAAATGATTGTCGTTGGCGGAAATTTCTATCTGACATTTCTAACTGATGAACTGATGGTGTCATCGTAAAATTTGAGCGCGGGCGGATTTATTTTTCTCTCGCTAGGAAAATAAGAAATGAGATGCGAACGGAATTTTCGCGCTTGAAAAATGGGGGAAAAAATGGATGATTGTTTTATTTTTTTTTATTTTTTATGTGCATCGAAATGTTCTTCGCGGTAAAGCTTAAAGAAAAAACGGCCCTCCACTAATTTGATAATCCCCATCTTGAGAAATTAACTTTGGAATTAAAGGACGATAAAATAGCATATATATTTCCATAAATCATCAATATACAAACGTCGAATTTATGATACGCGATTGATAAATTTTAAAATATAGGATAAATAACGGTATTAATTAAACATACCTATTAATTAAACGCATTGCGTTTAATTAACAATGCTCGATTTAATCTTTAATTATATTTAATATTTGTTAATGAATGAACGATGTTTTGTCAATGATCGAAAAATTTCAAAATGTCATTGACAATTGTATTCTAATGCTGCACGATATTACGCGAGTTAATAGTTAATTGAGATGCGATAATCGCGAAAATTGATTAATATTTTGCCAACGTTCGTACGTTAAGAAAAATATATAGAAAATAATCGCGTTAATAATATATTAATGAAGTTCTTCTAAATCCTCTCTCATAAAACTAGTTTTCCTACATATGATAGTATTAATGCTCGCGCTCTTCAAAACCTTGATAAACCTAGCATTTCTAATGCGAGGAATCAAATTCAAATTTGATTTCTCGTTATTAAGGCGCCAGGTTAACAGTTATACCGAACAATTCCAATAATCTTTGATATTCGTCACTCTCATTTTTCTATCTTTTCTACTTCGAGTTTTCATCTAAATCCGAAGTGAACTCTTTAATCGAAATGCTCCCCTCGTATTGTTCATTCGAGTGCATACAGCCGGATAATAATTATTGGCACGACATACGCATGATCCTCTCGAGACAGATAGTGAATTATATTGGACCGACGTTGATACTCATCGAGACAAAATATATTGCATTTTATGACAATATCATCAACCGATACTGGAATATAGCTTTCTCCAATTGCATGATGAATATTTGTTTCATCCAATTATTTTCTATTGTAGCAACGCGGATTTCATATTATTTCTTTACGGTATGAAATTACGAATAATTCCGCGATGTCGAGATATCTTTAAATATTTAATAAATATGTATACGTTATTAAACGTACTCTTTTGACCAAAATATTGGTAATATATAAAACAGATTTACGCGTGTATTATATACATATAAGGGTGAGTCATAAATATATTTTAAAACTTCGTGAGCGTGTTCCTGGATAAAAAGTATGAACAAATATTCCTAAATGGCCTAATATTCATAAGAACATTTGTCATATTTTTTATCCAGGAACACGCTCACGAAGTTTTAAAACATACTTATGACTCATCCTGTATATATAATATTGTATATTCATGTTTATTTATCGATTGTACTTTCCAACAGGAAATTAGGACGTTGTGCAAAACCGTTGATATTTGATCGCAAAGTGTAACATGTTCGATAATACTCAACTACTATTTTATACGTTTATTTGCAACGTTTATAATCATCAGTATGTACGTGTGCCACGAGTTAACTAATTATATTGGAAAACATATTAATTTTCCTATGATTTCACATCCGAGTGTGATGAAAATATTATATATATATATATATACTTGTTTGTATTGCGATTATAGATAAATAAATAAAATAGAATAAAAATTTAATTATGCAAAAAAGATACATATAAATGCAAGACAAGTGTATTCGGATATTATGTTTTTGCCGAAGTATAAAAAGAGAGAGATAAAGATTTCTACAAAAATGCCATCTGTTTTAATTATTATTAAAAGTAGAAAAAATTAAGTAACGAAAAGTGGAACATATTACGGTCAGTTTTTTACGAAAATACCAGACGGGCAGGTAATTAATCACTTTCGGAATGAAATATTGGTTGAATGTTGTAGAAATGCGAGACCCTCAAAAATTCAATATGATAAGACTATTTAACTTGTACTAATTATAAATATGACTGTCCTTGCCATCGAAAGAACCGACATCCCACGTTACAGATAATTATAAGCCCGGTTTTTCAACGTGACGCGATCGATATCACCCAAGCGTATATTACAACATTCCAGTTAATTCTCTGCATATTATTATTGTCTATTAATATAATGCTCGGCTCGAATAACGATATAGTAGTACCTGATTTGCGTCAATATTGCACTATTTTCAGACGCAATGTATTTTTTAAACACATCTCTTCTTATAATCGCCTATTTAATATCACTTCACAAGTTTCATAATTAACTATCTTATTATTATTATTAGTTTGTTTTACGAGTGTTAATTTTATAAGCCCTTGGATTATTTACATACTATTTTGAGGAAAAAGATTGTTTATATTATAATATATCAATCAAATTTGTTTCAGAGAATATTACATACATATACACATACACTTTAAAATATTTTATTAGCTGGAGTTTTAAGACATGATAATTATTATGTGCATGATCAGGATTTGAAGAAGCACTCTTATCTCACATCGATCTCTTATCCATCATTCAATGTTATCAATCGAAAACATTAGAAAGCGATAGAAATCAATTCTATTCAGATTCTAAAGAGTCCAAGCTCTGTTATGCTCTACTCTAGGATCGTGTTCGCGGAAATAATGCCGAGTCTAGAGTACCGATATCGAATCGCTGTAAATGACCTGGTTTGTTGCAATGATTGCAAGGGTCAATTAATCACAATATCACCATCATCCGCTTCGCATTACCCCGCGTACATATTGCAGCGTCGCTTCTAAACGCCTCATTCATCACTGGCACCTGATATCGGCTATTTTCAAACACACGAGCGATTTCCTGACACATTTTCTTGCATTATTTAACTTGGATTAAACGGGATATAACGTTTACACGGCATTTGAGATCCGCTTTTTGTTCGGGCAACGGAAGATGATGTAGAAGACAAATTTACTCTGTCAGATTTATTAACACGTATAGTATATGTATAATATCCCAAATTATTTTAGCTTTTCGTTGTTGCTAATAAGTTTTAAAATAAAATGATGGAAATTTAGTTGCCTTGAAGTATTTAAAATTGCATCGAGATATGATAATTTAAAATAAATGCCCAATTAAAAATCCGTGCGCTTTTAATAAATTACGATAAATTATATCAGATGTCATTAAATTCAAAGATACTATAAATTCTAATATATTTAAACTGAAAAGTATCACACATAAGGATGTTTATAACTATACATATTTTTGCTGATTCTATTCTATCCTATTGAAATATTTCAGATTGAATTTATAGTTACGACCTTTGGTGTTTATTATATTCAAACTGGAACGAAATATACCCAGGCTTCAAAAGCGGAAAAAAAAATAACAAAAGCAAACGATGGAAACAAACATCTAATGACACGTGTGTTGAAACGCAAATTTTTCGGACATGTGCGTTCGATCGGCGCTTAATCGCGCGCGTGCTCGTCCTTATATTTTTTGGATAATACGGCACGATAGGAGAGCAAATGTGGGACAAATCGAAACTGCAATTATCCGACATTGACTACCTCGCCGGGGATCGGGGGTATTTTTAATCCCTCGACGGAGCGGTGGCGGTAAGCTTGACGTCAAGCGGACTAGGCGCGGATGATTTGCTCCACGTATACATGCACTTTATCAATATATAGCGCATCACCGTTCAGATAATCGATCGGTCACCGCCTTCTTCTCTCGCGATCGTCCTCTCCCGCGCGATATTTTTCCTTCGCGTTTTAAAGGCCACAACACGGTGATCGATCGTCGTCTAGCCTTGAGATCACGCATACTATCGATAATTTTAGTTGTATGCGATGTCCCATTAAATTATCGTCGAAAGAATAAAAACAAAATAAAAAAAATAAAAAAGGTCTTCTTGAAGAAAAATCGGAGTAGCTGTACGATAAATCAGAGACTGTAAGTTAGGCTGGAGTTTACATTCGCGATTAATATCTCAGGAGAGAGTCATCAAGGACAATACGATAATAATGCTGCAAACATAGGAATACAGGAGTACAATGTGAAATACTAATTACTGAGATCATCCATTAAGTCTGGACGAAAGAGCCTATCCATATTTCTGCCACGACAAATGTCACCGAAGATAAATGTAAAAGACAAAAAGGATATAATCGTTTATAAGTCACTCGCGCGGCCAATAGCGTATTAGCTAAACTTTTCTTTTTAAATGCATCTTTCCATTTTTCCAAATACGAATACATATTGTGATATAAAAAATACAATATTAATTTATTTTATATTTTTCATATATAAATATTTTATAT
>NW_021851090.1:399072-410499 GCF_003651465.1 Formica exsecta
TAAATATTTTATATATTATATACAATATTATTTACTTATATATGTATATTTATTTTAATTTATTGTGTATTTTTCTATATTATATGCTGTTATATCCTATAAACATTATAATAAAAAAAAATAAAATAAAAAATAATAGAAAAATAAAGAAGTTAATAACAGAAAAATCAAAGCTAAAAATAAAATATTGTATGTACGAGATGAGTAACTTGATTTCGCGATCTGGAATAACTTTAGTAATTATTACTGTAAATGCTAATTATTACAAATTCTCAAATCTGAAATATATATACTCTGCATGTAATAAAGAAATAAATACACAGAGGGGATGCTGCATCCCTCTGTGGCTACGCCTCTGGCCGCTGGCGTCTTCGTACAAGTTACGAGGAGAACAGCCAGGCCGAACAATGATCCCGAAATGTCGCCGTGCTCGTTCAGATAAACCGGTCTTTAAGAGGCAAGCGAGGAGATCGAACCCGTGTCACTATGCCTGCCTCCGTACCGACTCACTTATTTTTGGTCCGCACGAATTCAATGGCAAGTAATACTAGCTGGCCGTTCGCCAGCGGCGACACTTTACCGCCTTCGACAGTTTCGCTTTCAGATACTTTGATTTAATGAGCTATGGATATTCTTATTAAATCGGTATCGAACATCGAGACTAGTTACTACTCTTCGTGCAAACAACAAATTACATGATTAATTTTAAATAATTATATACATATATAATTAGATATTTATAAGTTTATAACAGAGTAATAGAGTTTTTGTGAATTTAATTTCTTCGACATGATATAATTAAAATTAATTAAAAATTTATTGTCTGTAATAATTTAAATATAATGTCTGAGTGTTAAAAGAAGATTTATTATCTCTAATCTGCATAAATGTGTATGAATAAGTTATCCAATGAATTGTGATAAATTTAATTAATAAGAATCAACATTAATATATGAATGACAATGAGAGAGATTAATTTTTTTTATTATTTCTTGGAAAAATTTATTAATTTATAAATAAATTATTTATAATTTGAAAACGTGAAAAATATTTAATAATAATCTAATTCATGTAAGAAATATTTTTGATTATTTTAAATTGGTTTAAATATTTCTGATAAATTGAAAATTCATTTCCCTAAGATAATTTGAAATATTGAGATTTTAATTTTAATATTATATATTTATA
This sequence comes from Formica exsecta, assembly GCF_003651465.1. Classification (NCBI taxonomy): domain Eukaryota; kingdom Metazoa; phylum Arthropoda; class Insecta; order Hymenoptera; family Formicidae; genus Formica; species Formica exsecta. The sequence goes on from NW_021851090.1 coordinate 400,261, forward strand.
TATATAAATTCTCTCTTATGATAATTCTGATAAAATAATATTAAAAATCCTCCATCTTGAATGAAGTTTTACGATTATCACTACAATAAACTCCGAGATAATTGAAGAGCCTTGACATGATCGATTCATGATAAAATCGCAATAATAGGCATGTATCGGCCGAGATATACAAAAACTACAAATTCAACAAATGTATATCATGAGAAATCATTTGAAATATAATCGCGAATATAAGTATTGTATATTTGAGTAAAGTATTTTTTATTTGAGAAAGTATATTATATTTTTCCAGATATGAAGGAAAGACAACAGAGTCAGATATAAGAATGTAAAGATTGATTGAAATAATGCTTAGAAATATAAAATTGCAAATGGCGGTTTGCAAATATTTCCTATATAGTAATGCATAAAAAATATATATATATATATAATGACATCGACGTAATTAATAATTATAAAACGACAATATACCTGGTGATAACCGTGCATCAGTTATGCTTTCGGCAAAAGGTTAGCTTGAAATATGTAAAGAGGATTTCGAGAACACACAGAAGCACGATGTCGTCGAGGATCGTTGATACTGAATAACTCGCTATTTCGGTATTTGCGCGGCGATTGCGCGCGTGTTCGACGAGTTATACGACAAACGATTGACGCTTTAGACACCCGCGATTAATTTTCGTGCACTACATTCACTTTTAAACGATGATAATTGCGGGAACGCGACGGAGTAATTCTCAAACCCAAACTCTGTGATCCGTGACGACGCGCGTTTTGATATTCGAGAATCGCAATATCGAAATATCGAGCGATCGAAGCGACGCACCAATCACAGCTCGCAACAACTGCAGGTCTGTTCATTCTAGTTACATTTTGTAACTAATAATTTAATTGGAAATCGTTTGCAAGAGAAAGAGCTGGAAAGAGCAAAGAAATACATAAAGTTTAATTACAAATGAGCATTGATATTTTTTTCTTCACATGACTTTATCTTTTTCATTGCTATTTATAATTGCTTTGGATTATTTCTTTTTTTTTTTAATTGTAATATCTGCCGAGAAAGAGAGAGAGAGAGAGAGAGAAAGAGAGCAAGAAAGAAAAAAGAGAGAAAGATGGCATTAGTGCATAACAAATGTCCCAAGCTACGTGCAACTCCTGTCAATGCAGTTATTTACATACAAAATGGAATTGTCATTGAACTGTCTTCAAACCCCGGTTAATTTGAACGTTGATTGATTATATTAGGGTGACCACAAGCATGTATCATATACGAGAATTATAATTGCTAGAAATATGTTGGTCACCCTGTAAATCAACGATTAAATTAATCGGATTTTGGTCAAGGTGGCTGTTACAAGTTAATTTAAACTTATTTGCAATCCTTGATTTTAATTAAATCTAAATCTATTTGCCATTTCTTATTGAAAAATTTATTTAAAAAATGCGTCATTATCAATATAACTTCAAATAATTATCATTATTAACTTTAAATATATAAATATATAATAAATGTATAAATATGAAATAATATTGTATATCAATTGCAAACAGTTCACAGAGTGAAAATATCGTATAAATTTTCATAATAAATATATTTTTATAATAAATATTTACATAATAAATACTTTGCATATTCTGCAATTAATTTTATCTTTGGTTTATTGTGTGCAGTTATTTTCTGTCCAACAGTGCAAAGTGTATTTTATACGATTGTAGATACATATAGCTTGTAACTTTAATGAAAAAACAGAAAAGATATTTGTATACATGGGATGTCACTTGGATAATGGAAAAAGTTTACTAGTTCCAACAGAATTATATATTTTCAAGATGATATGGCTTTTCTTTGTTATCCATGGAATATTAGCTAGTAATGACAACATGATTCTGAAAGATTTAGGAGAAAAAGAGTATTTTTTAATAAAAGGTAAGAAGTTAAAGAAAAAGTAAGAATTAACATATAATAAAAAGTCAATTTTCTTTTGTAGCAAAATCATCATTGCCGCAACATGGAAAATGTTGGCACACTGCGTTCCAAACATTACAGAGTAGCTGTGACAAGTTAAACGATTACGAACATTCTCTTCTTGCCTTGCGCTTAGCAAACTGTTTCTTAGAAGATTCTGGCCATATAACTTATGACTGTCATCTTAGTCAATTAGAAAACGAGCGTCGGTAAAACACATTTTTTTGTTGTCAATGAATTTTCTATATATTATTCTTAATCATGTGTTAATTATTAAAATATTTATTTTGCAGGGAATGCATTAATGAAATGGCAGATCGAGCATTCAGTGTTTACAATGAATTCTATATTCATGCAACTCATATCTGTTTCTTTTTGAATCATGAAGCTTGGCAAACTGAAGTTGATAACACTATAAAGTTGTAAGTGTCTTATAGAACAATATTGTATATATTTTACTATATATTATTAAATATAAAAAGAGAAAAACTTTCATATATATATGTGAATCCAGGTTATTTCAAGTATCTTCACGAATGAAAGATCAGTTATTGGAAGCATCGCAAATGCAGGGTACAATATTGAACAGTCAAAAAGAAGGTTTACGTATTCAAAATGAGCTTTTAGATCATGGCAAAGAACTTGGGACTGTATTAAAGTCTTCATCTGAGACAGTTAATAATATGGTGTTAGATTTCAAGTAAGTTTATGAAATAATTTATATATTATTCAATATTATTATTTATGTAATATTCCAAAATTTTTAATTGAGTAATAAAGATTAAAATATTAATTTTTTAAATCTTGATTAAAATTTAGAGAATCAGCCAAAGATCAGAAGGAGTTGCTTTATGAAATCTTTTCTTATATACACACTTTTCAAAGTTGGATTATTGGAGAAGTGTCTTGGTTTCAATCTATCATATTTTATACTGTCAGCTGTATTCTTTGTGCATTATTCAGTTCTTCTAGAAGAACAGTTGATGCAAGAGTTATACTTTTTAGTATCCTGAGTTTAAATATAGTGGTTGAAAGAATATTAGTCCAATATTACAATAAAATTGTACTTCAATCTCCAGATGACAAGGTAATATAAAGGCAAAGTTTCAGAATAAATCTTTTCATCAAAAAAGTGCTACAACATCTTTTTTACAGGTACAATTGTTAAGTACAACATGGTTGTGTAGAAAAATTGCCTTAACACTTTGTACCATAACATTATTCTGTAAATATTATTATTACAAAGACAAACATTTGGAGAATTATAAGACTTTACAAAGAATTGAACAACAGTTAAATGTCATAGAAAAGACTGTAAATATCTCCAACAGTATTGAACCAATTCGTAAGTACTTAAAATATAACCATTTTATATAATCTAAATAAAATTGCATAATAGATTCTATTACATTTAGGTTATTCCACGCGGCTCGCATTAAGACGTTTGCACGCTGTTTCTAATATACAAGAAGATATCACTGACATTAAAAAAGCCAAATAATTATCTTAATAATTAAAGACTTCACCAAGAAAATAATTTTTATTGGATAATAATTTATGATATAATCGAATGATATATATTTTTATAAATATTTATTTCTTTTTATGCATTTATATATGCCTACTAAGGATGATCTCCATTAAAATGAGAAATGACAAACTATTTTGTTGGATTTCTTCGTAAAAGGTATGTGATTTGCTTATGTGTAAGATTCTTACTGTTAGGTATAGGTACATCTTGTTCGTGTTCAATTTGTGTACGCTCTACATTTTTCATGTAGGTCTTATAACATTGATCCAATGCTTTAAATTGCGGGATACATCTTTTATCCTGAAACTCGTTCTCTTCAAGACACGTTAAAAGCAGGACTGTCTCGTGCAAACATCCACGGTCTGAAAGAAAAATTTGCAGTTTTAGGTAATATTATAATAGAATATTATAAATATTCTATTGTCAACTGTAATAATTAACATTATCATTGGCTACACTGTAAACTAAAAAAACAGTAGTAATTTAATAATTATAAACTTGATTTTTTTATAAAAAAACATACCCGTTACTTTCTGATTTTTTGAGGATACACGATCTCTTAGTTTTAATGGCAGCATTGCCTTAAAAGGTACTTTGTTTTCATTTTGGGGTTCTCTAGCGTTGCGGAAAAATATTGATGTCCATCTCATTTTTCTATAAAATAATATATATAATTGAGAGATGTCTGTAATAAGGTTAACAAAATTTTCATGAAATTGTACAAAATCATTGAATGCTGTAGTTTTTTATATTAATGTGTAAAAACTATCACAATTACTAATAATAAAACAATTTCGATAGTTGTTAATAAATATTCACATACATTAGTTCGTAAAAACTGTGCTGCAAAAATTGCACTTTGGTTATAATCTGTTGTAGTGGCTACAGTGATGTCAGTACTTCTGTCGAAGTTGGTAATAATCGGTTTCTAATGTGCTTCACGTGTACTTACACAGATGGCACTATTATCGTAACTTTACTATTTTATTTACAAAAAAGAATTGTTTCAACTTCGTCTCGTCTTCCCGTTTTTTTTTCTTTTTTGCAATATAAACGTAAGAAAATTACAATACATTATATAAAATTATGATTATTACATTACAGAGCAGGCAACATGCAAATTGTGAACTATATATATGGTAGATTTATATTCTTGGTATATTATTTTTGTTTTATTCCCTTTCCACAGAGTAAATATGTTCTTGCTTTATTTCAAATTTACAGAGAGAAAAGAAGAGGGCACATTTTACACACAAAAATAAAATCATGGAAAAATATATCGTGACAAAACAGTAGCCAAAATCAAACACGTTTCTTTAGTGCTGTGATAAAAGAATCGAAGGACGAATCGCGCGTTCGAAAACACTACCCGTGTGCACATGAACCTCGCTTTATCTTTGTTATTTATTGAAAGTTGAACAAAGATAGAACGACAGTTCTGTACAAACAGGTAATGGCCGCGTTCAGCAGAGAAAGCGCTCAGTTATCGTCTTGTCAACACTTGACGTTGATTCGTTGGTTCTAAAAGTAAGAACCAATCACATTCGATTGCTACTAAGCGGTTTTCTCTGCTGAACGCGACCAATGTTTTCGAACGCGGCCTTGAGGACACGAAATACTACTGCGTGTTTATGGCTGCGGTCGAGAAGACGCTAGAAATGCTTCGAAGCGTTTGATTGACCAATCAGGACACAAAGAATAAAGATTTTTTTATTCTGATTGGTTAATGCAATGCTTTGAAGCATTTCTAGTGTCTTCTTGACCGCAGCCTATGTATGATATATCGTATAGCGTGTAGCTGTAACGTTTAACCTCAAAGCTGCACATGGCAGTGTTATTTCGGCGGTGAGGTCACGAAAACTGTTGTCAGAAAGCAGAAATATACGCGACTGTGTCGAAAGAAACGGAACAGAGGAAAGAGCGAAGTTTCGTCGTCCGGTAGTGATACATTTCATGTGGATCAAAAATGGCACAAGAAAGCAAAAGAAGTAAGTTCATTTCAAAAATTGCATCGAAGTGTTGATGAGATACGACAGAAAGATCGTTTAATCAAATATATTATAGAAAAGTATATTTTAGTGCGTTTTTATTGTAAGAAACACACACACGCAAAGCATACACACACAGAAATTCATATTTGTATAACACATTAAGTTAAATATATTTATCTTATTTTGAATCTTTTATCTCATGATGATTGCATATACATACACATATATACACAGTAAATATGAAATATTTATGACAAAAGATATATCTATACATATACATATATGTAAAATTTGCTGCCTAGCAAACTTTAAAATAAAAATAAGATATAACAATAAAATTGCAAGCTTTTATTGCAACTAGGGTTTGTAAATTCGTTAAATAATTGATTTTATGCTGTGAATGATCCTATGATTTCACGGAGATATTGTGTTTAATTTCAAGGTCAAAAAACTCGCTGTGTCATAGATAAAATTAAATCGAAAAAAAACTCGCGTTCTTGAGATTAAAATGCGGCGACCTCGCACATACATTATGCGAATGTAAACTCAACGATAATATCGTACGATGTATTTTTATCATACCTTTTTTTCTTTCTCGCATAACGTCGTATTTGTGAGAAAATTTATTTGCACGATAGCTGAATCACAAGATACTTGTTTATTACCACGAGACATATATATATATAATATTTTTAATAATCTTACGCAATTCGATAATTAATATCTATTATACATCTACTCTTCTAGTATTGTCACTTTTATAAAGATTATCGTGGGAATCGAATGCAACGATTTTATTAATGATATATATACGATAATGAATATTGAGAAATTAAAGTTTAATTTTATTGGATTAAATTAATAAAATAATTTTTAATTTAATAAAGTATATAAATCGTTCATGGAAATCATGAAAATTTTAATATAAAATACAAGTAAATTATTATTATTATTATTAGATATTTATAATATTGTTATTGCTTTGACGAGTAATAAATAGCAAATACTTTAGATATTTTTAAGAATTATAACAGAATTCTAGAATCATAAAAGAACTGGCTTTAAAAACAATTTAAGATTTTGAAAGTTATATTACATTGCGAATGAAAAGTTAAGTATGACAAAAGGAAAAGTTTTTTTGTTGGACTGTCGTTGAACCGAAACCGATATCTCGAAATCGGAGGAAGGTGAATCGCTTGATTGCTCTTTTTCAATTTTGACATAACTTTATTTAAGTATTTCGCAGTTGCGAGTGCAGTTCATTCTAGGTCATTTTGAAAAGTAGGTTTGTGCCATTATTTTTTAATGCCAGAGGCACATGTAAGAAACAATATTGCACAAGTCTAATTATGTATGTTTCCAACTGCCCGTCATTTATGGCGACCGTATTACGTAAGAATGTCTTAAATATCAGCTTTTTTTTTACAGAGACTGCAATGTGTGCATTTATATATTTTAATCAATACACAATCGTTACATTTTACGCGTATTTCAAATATATAAATGTTAAGAATTTAAATTTCAACGTTTTGTCTCGTACTTTGTCAATATTTCGAAATCATTTTTAATCGCTATGCAATGTTAATAATTGAACAAAACGCATTGTTGCAATCTAGAATACAACGATTATCTGAGAAAATAATTTTTTAATTTTTTTCAAAGAACATATTTACACAAACAATACAAAATTATATAATAAAATACATAAAAATGTATAATAAAGTCGTAGTAACTTTAATATAATTGTTTAATGATAAAAAGTGTGATAATAATATATATGAATTAATATAAATGATAAATCTGATTACATTTCATCAATGCTGATAAAAAATGATTTGCTGTAATAGCAAAAAATGTCAGGATTTTCGTTAATAAATTCATTGCCGCGAAGTTTTTTAGTTTTAATTCCCTCAAATTAATACACTTCTTCTGATCAATCCCTTTTTTCATGTTTCGACAGGCAGAATAGTACTGTTACATTAATTTGAAAATAAGATAAAATAGAAGAAAATAAAATTTTAATTTTTAGACGCAAAAATAAATATTAAAAAAATTTATTACTTGATTTCTTTCTTTATTTTTGTTTTTGTATCCATGACCTTGCGCTCAACTTTTATTAGCCCGTTCTTTGCTTATTATATTAGAATAAGTTAAGCTCAAAATGAAATTAATTACGGTCAATTGGATCTTCGAATTTCGAAAATAAAAATACGAGAAAACTTATTATATTGCGGTGACATGTATACAATTCAAGAGTCGCATTCGTTGGCATTCTCAACAGTTGGCAGTTGATATATTAATTTGCCAATCATCCTTATCGCAAAGTAACGTGCATGCTACGAATGTATATCTACGTATGTATAGTTTATGTGCTTCGTTTCTCTCTTATATTTTAGCGTTTATAATTGATGTATATATACAGTAAAAACAAAATAATTATATGTTAGAGCAATTAATTAATTATTATTATTTGAATTAATGCCATAATACGTCTGATTCAGAATATTTTTATGTATTTATTACATCAAAGATGGTCATAAATAATCAAAATGGTCATAAATAATTATCTGCTAATATCATTAATTACTGACAATTCGAATATATTTTTTCATTTCCTATAGCTATTTTATGTTTGAAGACAATGCATCTTACCATTTAAGAGAACTCTTACGGGCAATCTACATCTACATTATCCGTAAGATTTCATTTCCTGCGTTATTTCTATTATATCTTTGTAATTCTTTTTGTTGCACAATGTTGCGTGATCATCCTCCCATTTTCTGCAATGCTTAGATTAGTCCGCAAACAGTTATTTTGTTGACTTACATCCGTCAGTGTGATTTCAGCAATCATTGGCGCCTTTCTATTTATGGAGAAATAGTAAATACTATTACGCGAATTGCAGAGAAGATTTGTTTAAATTTAACAGTGTACATTACATATATGTATACGCGCATATATTGTGGCACGCGCAGGAACAAGACTCGATCATCATGTAATATTCAATATATATATATTCGCCAATATATTATTGCATTTGTGCAAATAGTTATAATTCGCGATTTTTAATTGTACAAACAAAGATATTTCTGTAATAGTAAATTAAAATTTTGCTCTAGATAATGGTCAATCGCATATCAGATTTATTGATCAAATCTTATCATTTCATCGCGTAAACGGAATGCTTCACAACCATCACAATTTAATACAAAAACTCATTTAATTTGCATCTGTGTTTAAAGATTGTTGGATATATGCCCTGAAAAAGAGATCAATATATCATTATATAATTACGTTTTTTTTTAATATTATTATTTTAATTGTTTATCCTTGCTATGTTAATTGTAAGCATTTAATTCCGAACGTCAGCGATGAAACTCTTTTTTTGTGTGATAGAATAATTTGCTATTTACATTCCATTGATATAAATATATCCTTGATATAATCAATTTTATTTATGGATAACGATTATGCGATCAGTTGATCGTCAGGAATCGTCCACAATTGCCTCGTAAGCGTTTACGTTTTCTTATTGGCACGTGGCATACATTCGAGGCTTATCCGACGTTTAGTCGAAGTTCTGCTAGTGAAACGATAGGATTGTCAAGAGAGATCGGCAAGATCTGATAGTCACATATCTTTAATTTGTTTTCCGTGCAACTTGCTCGTAAACCATGAGTATTCCAAGTAAGTTGGAACATGAAATTATGCTTAGGTGTCGTATTTTTGTGCGACCAAAAAATTTCGAGTTCAAAATATTATTTGAATAACAAGTATGGATATTATTCCAGTGTGGTATTATATTATTTTATATGTATACCGAGAATCTTATTTACTAATTAATTATACTACTCACACATAGCAAAAATTTAGCTTTTTTTTTCTTATTTATTAATTTTTTTGATAAAGGCATTAAAAACTGGTAAAATATATACTAATATATATTACATGTCAAGAGAACAACTTCTTTTTTTTTTTTTTAATTTATGTTTACCTTTACCTGGACATAAAAAGTCACATGACTACTAAAAATGTAAATGATAGACAATATAAAGGTTACTTCTAGAATATAAATACGGAAAACAACAAGATTCCGTTAATCTTTTAAAAGTTGTGTTGAACAGTGTTAATGGTGCAGAAAACTAAAGCTAAGTGTCTGTGAAAAATCAAAATTTTATGTATAGTTTCTGTATAAGAAATTTGATGTATTGTGAAAATGTTCAGTAAAAGAGAAAGAGAGATGTTGGTTTCTTGTGTGGAACGTAAGAAGTTTTGTATTTTATATAATAAATATCTTTTCGCGCGTGGTTTAATTTCCTATTGCGAAATATCTCTGGTTTCAATGAATAAATCTTATATATAATCATTACTTATTTCGTACAATACTAAATACTACATGTAAAATATATATAGTCGACATAGTGACAATGACATTTAATGTATGTGACGTAATCATTACGATTATCATACGATCAAGAAACTGCAAATGAAGAAATGCAATGAATAGTGATTATGTCGCGTTTGTTTGAACTTCATGAATATCTAAATTTAAATATAAATTTTATGTAATAATGAAATAAAAGCAATGACATGAAGTAGCAATGACATGATTTTAGTCCATAAAGGTTATATATATATATATATATATATATATATATATATATATATATATAATATATATAATATAAATCTTGTCTCAAGTCTTTTATGCGAATATAATTCTAAAGGTTTCTAATCTCTTTATCACCTAC
>NW_021851090.1:410699-427004 GCF_003651465.1 Formica exsecta
ATATAGCATATTATGGCATTTATTTTTACATACAATTTGTTTTTACAAAAAGAGAAACAAAAAAGGAAACAAAGCTTGTACTTTAAATTTTTCTCAATTTAACAACGAACTCATTAATCGTTGCGTAACTCATATTTTTTTACAATTGTGCGTTCACTTACAAAACAATATAAAAAGATGTACATTTTTATTATTCATATTCATATCTAAAACACATGTGATAAAAAATGTATTAATTCTACTTTGTTTTGCTCTTATTAATACAATTCTTTAAAATATGGAATGTTAAATAAAAATATTATATAAAAATAATTACGAACACACATACACACACACAAAGTAGCGCAATGTACAAATATAAAGTATTGTAAATAAATGAATATGTAATTTAGGGGCATCAACGGAAGAGAGCCTGCAGTATATCAGGCAATCTCTGACATCGGACGAAATGGATCACTTGGAAGGGACTCATTTCGACGGGTCCATTCCGCACTCATTTGTTACTTTCGGAGCATCTGTGAGTATTTAGTTTTGAAAAAAATATAAAATACATGCAAATTATGAATAATAAGATATGATATAGTTAATTACAACCGCGAGAGCAAATAATTTATCTTTTATATCCGTCTATTATTGCTTATTGCAACATCTTCATTTTAATGAATATAGTTTTACTTTTATGATTTAAATGTGAATGTTTTTTGAATAAATTTTTCAACGATCATGTTTGCTCCTAAAAGAAACAATATTAAAATAGGTTTTGAGCTATTTTTTTAAGATTATATTTATTTGTTAAGTATGTATATATTATAATAAGCAGTTAATTAATTCTTTTACACTTCATATTTTTTACATTTTATGTCCGAATTTTTATTTAAATATGTGCTATTTTTGGTGACAAAAAGGGTGATCTCGCCAAGAAAAAGATCTATCCAACTCTCTGGTGGCTTTTCCGAGATAATCTTTTGCCGAGACCTACCATCTTCGTTGGTTTTGCTAGAAGCAAATTGACGGTAGAACAATTGCGTGAAAAGTGTCATCCGTATATGAAAGTGAAGCCAGACGAGGCAGAAAAGTATGAGAAATTTTGGAAACTGAATCATTATATTTCTGGCTCATACGATAAGCGAGAAGGCTTCGAGATACTAGAGAATGAATTGCAAAAATTTGAACAAAGAAAAGTTGCGCACAGGCTGTTTTACTTGGCACTACCACCGAGCGTGTTCGAATACGTTACAGTACGCCTTAAACTTATGTGCATGGGAAATGCGTAAGTATAAAATTTTGAATTTGCGAAATTTTCTATGCAAGAAATAAAACAATTAACGAACGAAGCATTAAGAATTAAAAGAAAAAGAGATACCTCAAGAATTGTCTCGGAAATCATTGATTTATGTCATTGATAATTTAAAAATATTTTTCAAGTTTTATTACAAAAAAATTCAAGCTATATTACAATTTTAGTGGATGGACGAGAATAATAATTGAGAAACCGTTCGGTCACGACGCTGCCTCGTCGCAGAACCTTTCCGATAATTTGGCGTCTCTGTTTACCGAGGAACAGATCTATCGTATTGATCATTACCTCGGCAAAGAGATGGTGCAGAATCTGATGACTCTAAGATTTGGGAATCGGGTATTCAATCCGTCATGGAACCGGGACAATATAGCCTCGGTGCAAATCACCTTCAAGGAGCCATTCGGTACTCAGGGTAGAGGCGGCTATTTCGATGAGTTCGGCATCATCAGGGATGTGATGCAAAATCATCTGCTGCAGATTTTGTCTCTAGTAGCCATGGAGAAACCTGCATCTTGCCATCCGGACGATATTAGAAACGAGAAGGTAAAGGTTCTGAGATGCATTAAGGAATTGCAGTTTGAAGATGTAGTTCTCGGTCAATATCTCGGAGATCCGAATGCTGAAGATCCGGAGGCGCGTTTAGGTTATTTGGATGATCCCACGGTACCAGCAGGCTCTAACACGCCGACTTTCGCTTTAGCGGTGCTGAAAATAAATAACGAAAGATGGGATGGAGTTCCGTTCATTCTCAAATGTGGAAAAGGTAAGAAGATAAGAGAGATCTATTTCTTGTATTCAAATAGTTGCTTCTTCTCTTCTAATCATTGCACGATATTGCAGCTTTAAATGAACGGAAAGCAGAAGTTAGAATACAATACCATAATGTACCAGGTGATATTTTTGACGGGAAGGCGAAGAGAAATGAAATGGTAATAAGAGTGCAGCCGGGTGAAGCATTGTACATTAAAATGATGACGAAATCACCTGGTATCACGTTCGACATGGAAGAAACGGAATTGGATCTTACTTATGGCAATAGATACAAGGTAAATAATACTTCATTGATGAAGAAAATTTAGCGTTAATATTAAAATCGAGGAGACTCTGAGATATCTATATATATAATGTATCACGCTCACACACAATACAAATACATTAAAAGTGTCATATTTTGTTTTTTAGGATTTAAAATTACCGGACGCTTATGAAAGATTGATCTTAGACGTTTTTTGTGGTTCGCAAATGCATTTCGTGCGAAATGATGAATTACAGGAAGCGTGGCGTATATTCACGCCATTACTCCATCAAATCGAGAAACAGGAAATTCAGCCCATTCCATATAAGTACGTATCACAAAATATGTATAAGTATGTCTTATATATGTGTCACAAAATGTATGATCGTTTAAAATTTCAGATATGGGTCTCGCGGGCCCCAGGAAGCGGACGATATGGCGAAAAAAAATAATTTCGCTTATTATGGTTCGTACAAATGGATAAAACCGTGATATTGTGATACAAGATCATTATATATCATGCAAGTACAAACCCTAAAAAATTTATAAAGATTTATTTAAAGATGCACAATTTTTAACTGTCGCATTCCCAAAAATTTGAGATTGTTATACACATACTATTTTTATAATTTTACATGTATTTCTATATCTAATTTTTATCTTATTTACAAAATTTTTATATGCAGTTTTGTCATGATCTCAGTTTAAAGATATGATTTCCATTTAAGGTAAATGTATTTTCTTAAAAATAATTGCAATGAAATAAATATCAATCAGTCTATTTAGATCAATTTTATTAAATCTTGACAATTGTAAAACATGTTTGTGATGTAACAGACAAATGTGACATACTTATGTATAAATATCTTTGATAATATAAATTATACAGCATTAAAAATTTGTGTGGGATAATGTAATTATGTGACTATAAATAAATAAGAGAAAGTTGAATTGCCATATATGTATATACTCACGAAAGAACTGTACTCAAAGTGTACAAAGATAAGCGGTAGCTAAGTATTGCATTTTTAAAACATACTAAATTTTGCAACTCATATAATCCTGCTATTTAGCTCTCTCTTATATAAACCCAATAAGATATGAATACAAATTTATGCCATGATTAACAATGAACTGAAAACATACTAAACTCATATAATCCTGCTATTTAGCTCTCTCTTATATAAACCAAATAAGATATGAATACAAATTTATGCCATGATTAACAAATTAACAAAAAAATATATATATAATTTATATATATTTAATTATATATAGTATATATATTTTTTTTATATAATATTAAATGTGATAGAAGCTGAGAGGAAATAAGATAATCTTTGCATACATATGTTAAGAGTCTCTTGAAGTTTATGGTATATTCATTATGATATGAAAGGTTGGGGATATGTAAAAAACATATAAAATGTAGGAAATTTGATATATTATTATATGCCCCTGTAAATTATGTTGATATATAGTAATTCGATTACTACATATAATTTTTAAAAAAGATGTAAGTCAAAACGCGCGTATTTTTTTAAATCAGTGATCAAGACAAGTAAAAAAAAAGCTTAATATTAGTTTGCACGTAAGAGTTTTGTTGATAAATAAAATTATAATCACATAATATTATTATTTGGAATGTACATAAAGAACACAAATCCTTGTATTTTATGACAAATTTACAGCTTAAAACAGACTAAATACCATTGATATATTAAAAAAACAACAGATTATATTGCCTTTTAGCCCAAAACCAAAAATAAAGTTTTGACTTAAAACGGCCGAACTGACTAGAACAGTAATAGACGAAAACAAAAATTGAATAAAAAGAATAAGAGAAATCAATTTAGTTGAATTGATTTGGACAATTTTAAATTCATTAAGATTTCACAGAAGAGTTTAGACATGATTGAGCAGATTTGTAAAATGTATTTTTCCCATGCATAAAAAAATTATTAGCATTAATTTGTTAATTGGGGGATGAGTGTACTTTACAAAAACAAAACAAAACAAAACAAAAAAAAAAATTGTAATGCATGTTATAATCCATGTTCTTATAAAAGCTGTAAATCAATATTTTTTATATAGGTATTGTTTTATTTTTCTATTTGGATTGTTCAAATGGAGATCCAGATGTGGTACAGTTAACAGTCGATCAATGTATTTTATTAAAATGTATTCTAAATTTTTTAATAACTATGTATATATTGTTATGTGTGTGTTTTTACATATATAAAAGAGAAGATTATACATTTAAAATTGGCGATTCCTAATGATAAAAAATAACTAGGAGCACTACGTTGCATTGCACAAATTAAATACAAAAGAAATGTTAAATGTTTTACATGTTTCGTCAAAAGTTTCTTCGTTAAACATTTTCTAGATTAGGACCATTCACTGCAATACACCAAATGTAACTTTGAAATTTCTGCAGTGTCGATATGGCAATGTTTTTTTTGTTGTTGTTTGAACACACTTCTCACAAAAGTATAGCAATTCGTAAAAATGTCGCAATTTTATCCAGGTTTATGATTTAATCAAAACACGATTTATATGGGTTTTACTTATACCAAACTTATATTTCACACGCAGCAGGATCCAACAATTCGTCCCAATTGATACTTCTCTGAAATACCTCCTGTTGCAACCATAATTCATAATGTTGTTTAAATTCTTCAGTCAATTCCACATTTGTTCCGAGTACTGATGTTACAGATGCATCAATCGGTTCCATCTCTTCATCTCTCAAGGCATTTGAATATCTTCGATTATTGAATTGATCGACACATGTACGTAACTCGCATTCTTCAACTTGAAAATCCCATGGCCGTGCTTCTAAATCTGATTAGTATACGAAATTACATTACACATTCTGTGTTATAACTTTGTTCATATACATATATAATAATACTTTTATAGTAAATCTCTAATTAAAGTTTTCATAAATTTGAAAGAAAAGGAACACGCGCGCGCGCACACAACAAATAAACATACATACATACATACATATACATATAAATATTTTTTTGTTTTCTCTTTTAAACACACACATATATATAAAATGTAAAATATTTTAAATTTATTATACCATTGCCATATGCCCAATCGTCGTTTAAGCGATGTCGAACTTTTGCATAAATAACACTAATTGTTTTCATATTCGTTTTTCTCCATTGCCGACCGAGATATTTCGTTTGCATTTTCAATAACTTTAAAACGTATAATTGCATCATTGCATGCCTAACTTTCAATGTACGTTTTAAAATAGGTGCCGATTTAAAAACGACTAACATCTATAAATATGAATGAATTGTGAATACATATTAATGTATATGAATTATATATGTACAATTAGATTTAATTGTTATTGACTTACCATTATCCTGCTATGTTTCCATTTGGTTAATTTATTCAAAATTCTCAGTAAATTGATACAAGAGAAAACATTTCTCCATGAAAAAGATTGACTGTGACCGATTTCGAGACTTTCAGTAGTTAATTCTGGCTGATCGCCAATGACACATATGGGGAAGTCCAAAATAGGAATACTATTGCAATATAAATTATTAATTATGTATTATAATGTATACGGTTAGAAATTTAATTAGCAATAACATTCTTACTTACACATTCTTTGCTTCAATGTAAGCTATAATGTTCTGATTTAAAAACTTTAATACAAGAGGTATGCAATTTGCAAATACTAAATGCTGTGACATAAATTCAAATTGGTATATGTGATTTAGTTTGAAATGTTTGAGCAGTAGTAATAAAATTGCGGAAACAGCTTTAACAATTATCTCTTTATGTCGATTAACATCAATCCCTAACTTCATTGATTGCAGTACTGTCATTCTAAAAGTGTAATATAAATGTTTTTTTTTCTTGTTTTTAAAAAGACTTCATTAATATTACATATTATTAGTACTTACGGCATTTCTTCTGGTAGCACATCAGCCAAAATATTAATACTATCTGTTTTGGCCTTACTAGTTGGTGCAGCAGCAAGTAATATTTTCAATAATGCAATCATATATTGTGGCAAATTCGGTAATATAGCTTGATAAAGAATTTCTGTTGGTGTTTGACGTAGCGGTGGTTCTGAAGTACTCATTGGATTTCTTGCTATCTCTTCTTCCTTCCGTATCTGAATTTCTGCTAAAGATGTGTACATATGCTAAAATATTGTAACATTTAGTATAGTAGAGTGTAGTGATGCTATATCAATATAATTTATAAATTTCAAGCAAATACCTTTTTAAGGGTAGTAACACCTTCATGAATTGGTTGCGGCAAACCCGCTAAACTTTCCCTGTCTCCTTGTAATTTGTAACCAACAAATTTTAATCTGGCAACTTCAAGGAAGCTGTCTACATCTTTTTGTCTTACTTTAGGCGTCCATGGTAAACCTGATGAATAATATTTACATATTAATGAGATACAAATTAATAAAATTAAAATAATATATTACCTTTTCCTTTTGTATGCTGTGGAGTGCTTGGCCTCAATTGTGTTGGATTATTCTGATCTTCATAATATGTTTGATTCCAGCAGCCACCAGGACCACCAGGACCCAGAAAAACAATCACTTCACCATCTCCTTCATTTGCTGTAGTATTATTTGGAGATTCCCCTCCTTCATACTCCATACCTAAGCCTGGATCATCTAACGAGCTTTGTTTCATCAAAAAGTTCTGTAAAAGATATCTGCTATTATTATTTGTAAAAGCATCAAAATATCCATGTAAAATAATTTTAAATGGACAACTTACCCGTCGAGAAGGACGATTGTTCCTTTTCTGATTTTGTGTTTCTAATAGATCTGCTGCACTCATAGGAGGAGAACTTGCCCTCATTGTTCTGGCGACTTCGATAGTGTCTTCCTGTTGTGTATCAAGGCCAGCTTCCTCGCGATACTGTTTCTTCAAGTCTCTAAGCGAGTCGATACCACCGAGAGAAACTAGGATTAACTTCCATAAAAGCAAGAGAACTTTCTTCATAGGAAAATGTGAAAAAATATATATATAATTTATATATATTTAATTATATATAGTATATATATTTTTTTTATATAATATTAAATGTGATAGAAGCTGAGAGGAAATAAGATAATCTTTGCATACATATGTTAAGAGTCTCTTGAAGTTTATGGTATATTCATTATGATATGAAAGGTTGGGGATATGTAAAAAACATATAAAATGTAGGAAATTTGATATATTATTATATGCCCCTGTAAATTATGTTGATATATAGTAATTCGATTACTACATATAATTTTTAAAAAAGATGTAAGTCAAAACGCGCGTATTTTTTTAAATCAGTGATCAAGACAAGTAAAAAAAAAGCTTAATATTAGTTTGCGCATAAGAGTTTTGTTGATAAATAAAATTATAATCACATAATATTATTATTTGGAATGTACATAAAGAACACAAATCCTTGTATTTTATGACAAATTTACAGCTTAAAACAGACTAAATACCATTGATATATTAAAAAAACAACAGATTATATTGCCTTTTAGCCCAAAACCAAAAATAAAGTTTTGACTTAAAACGGCCGAACTGACTAGAACAGTAATAGACGAAAACAAAAATTGAATAAAAAGAATAAGAGAAATCAATTTAGTTGAATTGATTTGGACAATTTTAAATTCATTAAGATTTCACAGAAGAGTTTAGACATGATTGAGCAGATTTGTAAAATGTATTTTTCCCATGCATAAAAAAATTATTAGCATTAATTTGTTAATTGGGGGATGAGTGTACTTTACAAAAACAAAACAAAACAAAACAAAAAAAAAAATTGTAATGCATGTTATAATCCATGTTCTTATAAAAGCTGTAAATCAATATTTTTTATATAGGTATTGTTTTATTTTTCTATTTGGATTGTTCAAATGGAGATCCAGATGTGGTACAGTTAACAGTCGATCAATGTATTTTATTAAAATGTATTCTAAATTTTTTAATAACTATGTATATATTGTTATGTGTGTGTTTTTACATATATAAAAGAGAAGATTATACATTTAAAATTGGCGATTCCTAATGATAAAAAATAACTAGGAGCACTACGTTGCATTGCACAAATTAAATACAAAAGAAATGTTAAATGTTTTACATGTTTCGTCAAAAGTTTCTTCGTTAAACATTTTCTAGATTAGGACCATTCACTGCAATACACCAAATGTAACTTTGAAATTTCTGCAGTGTCGATATGGCAATGTTTTTTTTGTTGTTGTTTGAACACACTTCTCACAAAAGTATAGCAATTCGTAAAAATGTCGCAATTTTATCCAGGTTTATGATTTAATCAAAACACGATTTATATGGGTTTTACTTATACCAAACTTATATTTCACACGCAGCAGGATCCAACAATTCGTCCCAATTGATACTTCTCTGAAATACCTCCTGTTGCAACCATAATTCATAATGTTGTTTAAATTCTTCAGTCAATTCCACATTTGTTCCGAGTACTGATGTTACAGATGCATCAATCGGTTCCATCTCTTCATCTCTCAAGGCATTTGAATATCTTCGATTATTGAATTGATCGACACATGTACGTAACTCGCATTCTTCAACTTGAAAATCCCATGGCCGTGCTTCTAAATCTGATTAGTATACGAAATTACATTACACATTCTGTGTTATAACTTTGTTCATATACATATATAATAATACTTTTATAGTAAATCTCTAATTAAAGTTTTCATAAATTTGAAAGAAAAGGAACACGCGCGCGCGCACACAACAAATAAACATACATACATACATACATATACATATAAATATTTTTTTGTTTTCTCTTTTAAACACACACATATATATAAAATGTAAAATATTTTAAATTTATTATACCATTGCCATATGCCCAATCGTCGTTTAAGCGATGTCGAACTTTTGCATAAATAACACTAATTGTTTTCATATTCGTTTTTCTCCATTGCCGACCGAGATATTTCGTTTGCATTTTCAATAACTTTAAAACGTATAATTGCATCATTGCATGCCTAACTTTCAATGTACGTTTTAAAATAGGTGCCGATTTAAAAACGACTAACATCTATAAATATGAATGAATTGTGAATACATATTAATGTATATGAATTATATATGTACAATTAGATTTAATTGTTATTGACTTACCATTATCCTGCTATGTTTCCATTTGGTTAATTTATTCAAAATTCTCAGTAAATTGATACAAGAGAAAACATTTCTCCATGAAAAAGCAAAAACAAAACAAAACAAAAAAAAAAAAAATTGTAATGCATGTTATAATCCATGTTCTTATAAAAGCTGTAAATCAATATTTTTTATATAGGTATTGTTTTATTTTTCTATTTGGATTGTTCAAATGGAGATCCAGATGTGGTACAGTTAACAGTCGATCAATGTATTTTATTAAAATGTATTCTAAATTTTTTAATAACTATGTATATATTGTTATGTGTGTGTTTTTACATATATAAAAGAGAAGATTATACATTTAAAATTGGCGATTCCTAATGATAAAAAATAACTAGGAGCACTACGTTGCATTGCACAAATTAAATACAAAAGAAATGTTAAATGTTTTACATGTTTCGTCAAAAGTTTCTTCGTTAAACATTTTCTAGATTAGGACCATTCACTGCAATACACCAAATGTAACTTTGAAATTTCTGCAGTGTCGATATGGCAATGTTTTTTTTGTTGTTGTTTGAACACACTTCTCACAAAAGTATAGCAATTCGTAAAAATGTCGCAATTTTATCCAGGTTTATGATTTAATCAAAACACGATTTATATGGGTTTTACTTATACCAAACTTATATTTCACACGCAGCAGGATCCAACAATTCATCCCAATTGATACTTCTCTGAAATACCTCCTGTTGCAACCATAATTCATAATGTTGTTTAAATTCTTCAGTCAATTCCACATTTGTTCCGAGTACTGATGTTACAGATGCATCAATCGGTTCCATCTCTTCATCTCTCAAGGCATTTGAATATCTTCGATTATTGAATTGATCGACACATGTACGTAACTCGCATTCTTCAACTTGAAAATCCCATGGCCGTGCTTCTAAATCTGATTAGTATACGAAATTACATTACACATTCTGTGTTATAACTTTGTTCATATACATATATAATAATACTTTTATAGTAAATCTCTAATTAAAGTTTTCATAAATTTGAAAGAAAAGGAACACGCGCGCGCGCACACAACAAATAAACATACATACATACATACATATACATATAAATATTTTTTTGTTTTCTCTTTTAAACACACACATATATATAAAATGTAAAATATTTTAAATTTATTATACCATTGCCATATGCCCAATCGTCGTTTAAGCGATGTCGAACTTTTGCATAAATAACACTAATTGTTTTCATATTCGTTTTTCTCCATTGCCGACCGAGATATTTCGTTTGCATTTTCAATAACTTTAAAACGTATAATTGCATCATTGCATGCCTAACTTTCAATGTACGTTTTAAAATAGGTGCCGATTTAAAAACGACTAACATCTATAAATATGAATGAATTGTGAATACATATTAATGTATATGAATTATATATGTACAATTAGATTTAATTGTTATTGACTTACCATTATCCTGCTATGTTTCCATTTGGTTAATTTATTCAAAATTCTCAGTAAATTGATACAAGAGAAAACATTTCTCCATGAAAAAGATTGACTGTGACCGATTTCGAGACTTTCAGTAGTTAATTCTGGCTGATCGCCAATGACACATATGGGGAAGTCCAAAATAGGAATACTATTGCAATATAAATTATTAATTATGTATTATAATGTATACGGTTAGAAATTTAATTAGCAATAACATTCTTACTTACACATTCTTTGCTTCAATGTAAGCTATAATGTTCTGATTTAAAAACTTTAATACAAGAGGTATGCAATTTGCAAATACTAAATGCTGTGACATAAATTCAAATTGGTATATGTGATTTAGTTTGAAATGTTTGAGCAGTAGTAATAAAATTGCGGAAACAGCTTTAACAATTATCTCTTTATGTCGATTAACATCAATCCCTAACTTCATTGATTGCAGTACTGTCATTCTAAAAGTGTAATATAAATGTTTTTTTTTCTTGTTTTTAAAAAGACTTCATTAATATTACATATTATTAGTACTTACGGCATTTCTTCTGGTAGCACATCAGCCAAAATATTAATACTATCTGTTTTGGCCTTACTAGTTGGTGCAGCAGCAAGTAATATTTTCAATAATGCAATCATATATTGTGGCAAATTCGGTAATATAGCTTGATAAAGAATTTCTGTTGGTGTTTGACGTAGCGGTGGTTCTGAAGTACTCATTGGATTTCTTGCTATCTCTTCTTCCTTCCGTATCTGAATTTCTGCTAAAGATGTGTACATATGCTAAAATATTGTAACATTTAGTATAGTAGAGTGTAGTGATGCTATATCAATATAATTTATAAATTTCAAGCAAATACCTTTTTAAGGGTAGTAACACCTTCATGAATTGGTTGCGGCAAACCCGCTAAACTTTCCCTGTCTCCTTGTAATTTGTAACCAACAAATTTTAATCTGGCAACTTCAAGGAAGCTGTCTACATCTTTTTGTCTTACTTTAGGCGTCCATGGTAAACCTGATGAATAATATTTACATATTAATGAGATACAAATTAATAAAATTAAAATAATATATTACCTTTTCCTTTTGTATGCTGTGGAGTGCTTGGCCTCAATTGTGTTGGATTATTCTGATCTTCATAATATGTTTGATTCCAGCAGCCACCAGGACCACCAGGACCCAGAAAAACAATCACTTCACCATCTCCTTCATTTGCTGTAGTATTATTTGGAGATTCCCCTCCTTCATACTCCATACCTAAGCCTGGATCATCTAACGAGCTTTGTTTCATCAAAAAGTTCTGTAAAAGATATCTGCTATTATTATTTGTAAAAGCATCAAAATATCCATGTAAAATAATTTTAAATGGACAACTTACCCGTCGAGAAGGACGATTGTTCCTTTTCTGATTTTGTGTTTCTAATAGATCTGCTGCACTCATAGGAGGAGAACTTGCCCTCATTGTTCTGGCGACTTCGATAGTGTCTTCCTGTTGTGTATCAAGGCCAGCTTCCTCGCGATACTGTTTCTTCAAGTCTCTAAGCGAGTCGATACCACCGAGAGAAACTAGGATTAACTTCCATAAAAGCAAGAGAACTTTCTTCATAGGAAAATGTGGTGCCGAGCCGCTGCAGAAGCACGTCACCATACCGAGAAGTTTAACAATCAGTAATTCTTCTCCATATGGATTTACTGTGGAGAAAACACATATTCATCAAAAACATTTTCATCCATTAATATTTTAGAAGATTAAACTTTCCTCTGTAATATAGTATTCGTTAAAATAATCTTAAAATATTCTATATAAACACAATGACATACCAAGATCTTCTTTGAAACCTTCAACATTTTCTTTATACTCGCTGTGCTCAATATTTCTTAATTCCTCTCTCATAACTTCTGTTATAATGTACAAAACGGACAGAATGACTCTTAGATCTATCGAATCAGCGAGACTAACAGCTAGCTTTCTCATTGCTGAGGTAGCAGTTGTGCTATTCCTGGAAAAAACCTTCAATGTACAAAAGATCAAAAACAAGGTTCTACATTCCAGCATGACATACATATATAATATAATCTTACTCAATTTCAATATTTAGCAGTTCAACAAATGCTGAAAAAATGCCAGCTTCGTAGAGTAGCATTACATTTGTCCTAGTCCAGTCTTGTTGTTCTTTGTCAGACTGTACCTCAGCCCAACAACCCTGAGCTAAATAAAGGATGCAGCGCGCTGCCTTCATTCTGAGCTGTTTATTGGAAACTTCCAATTGATCCAGCAACTTATAGATTATCGATTTTTGCTGTGGTCTTGTCAAGTTTTGCCACCATGGTGGTAACTTATACCATTCCATCTGATCTTCGAAAGCCTAAAATTTATAAAAACTCGCTTAATCTGTTCCTGTACTTGTTGCTATACTTTATGAATCTTTTGATTCATATCATATAATAAACTCATCATTATATAACCCAAAATTATACCTTAAGATTAAGTTGTAATTCATACTGTTCGGTATAACTATATAACTCTGCAATCTCATTAGTATGTATATCAGTGTCATCATATATAAATTCCAGATCTGTAGTTCTGTTGCTTTCCTGGAGTTGCAAGAATAAAACAAGATCAGGCAAATATTGAAAAATTTCAAGTAACATTATTTAAATTGAACAGCAAAATTAATAATTGTATAAATCTTTTATCTTTGTTAATATGGAACAATACATGAATTATGGAAAAACACACATACACAATATACATAATTTTTATATCTCAATACATTTATATAAACACAATTATTTATTTGTACTACTCAAAAGAATAATTAAATTATAGCTGTGAGTGCTGTCAAAAAGAATAGGGTTAAAGGACAATCTAAGTTCACCAGCACATTTATACGTAATATGAAATTCCGGGGTATTTTTTAGCACGATTATTCTCTCACTCACGTCGTTACTGGCTGCACGTCGATAAGAATACATGGGACCCCCATGAAGAGGGTCACGCTTGCCATTCCCGTTCGCATCCATCGCTACCTCACACATTTTCCGTGACGGCTCGCGGCCGCGATACTCTCGTTTCCGATCTTTAGAACATCTCGGCCTAACACGTCGTCTACCCGGGAGACGTTCGCTAGATTATAAATCGTACCGCCCACGTAAGTGCTTTGACATTTACGTCACCTTACTTAAGTCTCTCGGGCGACAAATATTGCACTATAAATTGTTTGTTTCTCTGAGCTTACGTCACTTTCTAACCCCGATTTATATATGTATAATGTATGTAACGAAGATCTCCGAAGATCTCTGTTCACGATTGCTACTGGATGCTTTCGTGCATTTTTGGTCGCAATCGGAAGTCTTCGGAAATACTCGGTACAATATATACATATATTTTCCCGCCACAGATCTAAAACTGCGCTTCTTTTGATAAAACTTCATAATTACGTATAACATGCGCAACGTGATTTTTATATCGTAAAAAAAAAACAAAAAGAATAATTTTTTTGATTGCAAAAGAATATTTTCATGTAAATGTATAATTATTAATTAATATCGATACATCGGCAATATAAACAGAGTAAAACATTAGAAAATATTCAATAATAAATCAGATTTCCAATACTATAGTTTTTGATTCATAATATCAGGTAGAATAGATTATGTATCTAAGAATATATAATGTATTTTGTAGATGTGAAATTTGGGAAGATAATTTAAGGTCTGTTTATAGGCAACTTTTTCATCTATTTCCTTTTGTTAATATTTTTATTATTTTCCAAAGCTTTAATATAGTACAGTTTATTTCATTAAAAACACAAAAAGTATTAAAACAAGTATAAATAGGATGAATCCAGAAATGATAGCCTTTTCTTTTTTTAACTGCATCACATATTTTACATTTTCTATATTCCAAATAATTATATATTTACACATGGAGGATAAAAAGAGGTACATTTAATAATACATGCTACTATAATACATATTAAAAAAATATTCTCGATACATATATTCCTTGTCATGCTATTATTATATATTCTGATTGCAATAAGAAATATAAAATTTTCTCGAAATGGTATGTAAATTCATATTATGCCTAAGATTGTGTACTTTTAGGAATCTATGTTTATTTAACATGCACCTTTACATTTAATGAACTTCATGTAATAGGAAATTACAAGAGAAAAAATGAAGAAAATATGCTCTGAGACATATAATAAAGATATTAAATAAAGGTATAAGAAAATATATAATTCTCAAAAATTTTGGCGCACACAAGCAATATTGCATTGTTACTACAGTATACTTGACTTTATGTTGCGCAATATAATGCTAAACCTTACACATTTTTGGTTTCTCTGAAAATACTTACAAAGATTATACATATAAATAAAATGAAATATACATATACAATCAATATATAACTAACATAGTAAGAAATGAAACGCATTCAATAAATATTAGCATTCAACATCCACAATGTAAGATATCAAAGCGCATTCTTACCATATTTAACCTAAAATTATTTAACAGAGATCACACACACATTCGGTAAAAAATCAGCTGTCAGAATCTCTCGTACAAGTATCGCTTAAGATCATCATTATTGACACGATTTATACGTGAATACAATATTATCTGACATGTTCGTCAAAAAAAAAATATTTCTAATTTCTTTTATTTTTATTTTTATTTTGTGCTTCACCCACATACACCCACACAAACAAGTAAATCTCTCGCCATGTCGATACATATATTATTATCGATTGCTCGACGAGAGTTTCGAGAATTCGATATCTCGCAATTTCACGAATGCCGCAAGTTTGGGAAAAATTTTTCTTTGTGTGGTAGCGACCGGCGGCTTCCATCTTGAAAGACCACCCCCGGCCCCCGGCTCCGAAAGACAAATTTATTGTTGTCCGCGTCCACGTTGAGCCGATCGGTTTTGGCGTCGGTACGCTTTGAAGATTTTCAAGCGCTCAAGCGTAAGTCAGCCGCGATATAACAAGCAATCGAGAATAGAAAAATGCAGGGCACCATAATCGAAAACCTGAGCGGCAAGAAGCTCTTGGTTCTGGTGATACTTTTGATAATCGCACAAATTGTTTGTTTTCTAATAGGCGGCTTAATCGGTAAGCAATTTGTTAAATAAATGGACTCTTTACTTTTTATATCATCAATAATTGCTCATATTGCTGTCTTTACTGTATAATAAAAAATATATAGCGTGTAAGCATACATATATTTCTCTTTTTTTTTTTTGTCATATTTGTTTACATTTTATTTTATTTGATGTATAGCTTATTTTTTACGAAGTAGTAATGAAAAGCTCTTTTTAATAAATTTTAA
>NW_021851090.1:427379-442622 GCF_003651465.1 Formica exsecta
TATATATTTAACATTTTGGTGCTACATGTGTAAACATTTTTTTGTATTTTTTATTGTACTCATATTGATTTATTAGTAATATGATAAATTTTTATGAAATTGATACAAGTAATGGAAATAAATGAAATAAAGTATATAGTATTGGATGTAATTGTATTTGGGATAAATTTGTGTGAAAAAATATACAGTGACATGTTTCTCCTTAGCACCTACACCTGCTAGTAGCCAGAATATTCTTGGCACAGCATGCAAAGATATTAGTGTTAATGGATCTGATCAAAATAAATGGTTTTACTCAAGAGGAAAGGGTTCTTGTACCCCAGTTGATATGCATGATTTTAGTTTTGACAATCACCAGCGACCATACCAAGTTGTGTTTACATTTCAGGTATATAATTTATAGAATTATATTACAAGGTAATTACTGGGATATTCAACTATAAAAATGTAATAAATTTCATTTTAGATGCCTGTACCTCGGAACAATAAGCAGCTTGATTACTCGAGATGGCAGCAAAATTTAATAGGAGTATTACAAGTGGATATATTGTATAACAGCCAGATTCAAATCGGTAATATAACAGATGTTACTAACATTTTATTAACATTTTAATTATCACTTATAATTCTGACATATTGTATTTTTTTATAGCCTCTAGGACGAAAATAGCATTGGATGCACGATTAGCCTATCGAAATAAGAATGATCCAGAAGATATATGGAAACCATATGCTGCTTCTGTTGTGGAGAGAATTTTAGATTGCAGCATAGAAAAGGTAAATAGCTCGATATGTAATAAGCTTGCTTTTTACGCATGCATATTTGTAATTATATGCAAATATAAATTTATAACATTGTAATATTTTCTAGCCATTGGAAGACTATAATTACAATTGTAGTGTCATGCCATTGTTTGAATTGGGATCTTTATACCATGATTACTACTTGTTAAATATTCGTCTTCCTTCTGACACTGGCCAGAACCAGGGATTGGGACATATTGTTGATTTATGGCTTACAGTGAGTATAAGAATATAAAATTTTAGTACATGCCAATAAAATTTTAATTGTTATAGAAATTATTTAATTTGATGTTATTTATGATGTAGGCTATAAATCAAAACGGTGGATTCACAATAGTGTGGGTGAGTCTAAAGACCGTTTACTTCCCTATAGTGTTAGCTGTTTTGACTTGGTATTGGAGAAGAGTGTACATGCTATCCAGATCGCCCGCACTTTTGGAATATATGCTCTTAGCTTTGGGTTCTGCCTTAACATTTTTAAATAGTATGTTTATTACTTTATATTTTATACAACATTTCTAAATTTTTTTTTTTATGTCACAAATTATCTGTTAATTTTCATTTTTTACATCATATTTTTAGTGCCTTTGGAATACTTGACACTTGCTTATGATATGCCATATATGCTATTGCTGGGTGATATTCGACAAGGAGTATTTTATGCGACATTGTTATCATTCTGGCTTGTGTTTGCTGGTGAACATTTAATGGTGAGGAAAACTGATTATTTGCGATTCTTATTGTCATAATTGTTATATTAGCAATAACATATATTTTTTTATTTTTGTTTCATGTACGCATCTTGTCCTTCATTAGATTCAGGTGAGTTTTTTTTATTCATTACAACTAATCTCTGTTTTTATATTACTGAAAGATACTGAATTTAATAATGTATGTTTTAGGAGGGTGAACAAAGCAATTCATTAAAATGTTATTGGCGGCATCTTTCTGCAGTAGGTACCGGATGTCTCTCACTATTTATATTTGATATGTGTGAACGTGGTGTACAATTGAGAAATCCATTCTACTCAATTTGGGTTACCGATATTGGTACGAAATTGGCAGTATCCTTTTCTTCAAATTGCTTTTTAGATCTTAAAGTCTTTAAAGAGATATCTTTAAAATAATTCTTCAAAGTTATTTTCTTGAACAAATAATAGCTATCTTTTATTATCTTGGCTGGTATATCAGCCGGAATATACTTGCTGTTCTTGTCTTATATGATATGGAAAGTATTTATGAACATTAGCGCGAAAAGGGCTGTTTTACCCAGCATGAGTTCGGCACGACGTCTGCATTACGAAGGAGTTATATACCGTTTCAAATTCTTAATGATTGCCACATTATTATGCGCGTCATTAACTGTTGTTGGCTTTATATTAGGACAGGTAAAAAATTGACGAAATGTGATTTGATTATATGTAAATTATATTAATTATATTGAATATATATGTTTTTTTTCTTGGCATAGGTTGCAGAAGGTCAATGGAAATGGGACGAAGAATTACAGTTAGAAATGACTTCTGCCTTTTTTACTGGTGTATATGGTATGTGGAACATTTATATCATTGCATTATTATGTCTCTACGCTCCTTCTCATAAGCAATGGCCAATTGAACCATCTGGTAAGTACATATTTATATTTGTAAATTAAATATTAGTATATGTTTGCGAGATTTGTTCTGTATTCTATATTAATATTAAATTTTGAACTTTATCAAATTCTGGTAACATATTTGTTACATTATGGAATAAGCCAAGATATATTTCAACTTTCCAGAGAACAGTATTAGCGAGGAAATCGAATTTTCTCCCTTGCCAACTGATCCTAATGAAATGCTGTCTCTAACTGCGTTTGCACGAAAAACAGCAGTAGAATAAAGTACATACTTTTATTTATATACATTTGTAAGAAGCAGGAGGAGACGGCAAATTCTTATATTTAATGTACTTAATTGTTACAATTAGAATTTATAAATAGAATTGTATTAGATTTTTCACTATTTATTAGGAACACAATGACTGATAATACTTTTATGATGACAATTTTATATGCCAAATTCGATTATTTATTGCTTCCAATGTTTTTTGTATGTTATATACATATTTATAGTATTATCTATGATAAGCAAAAATATACATAAGTCATTTCATCTTTGTACTTGTTAGTATGTCATAAGCACAAGTTCTAGAATGAATATGATCTGCTTTTATATATTATTTATAAAAACATTAGCATAATGCACACAACATGTGTATATGTGTATTAAGTTGAAACACAAACTGATGTTTAACAATTAAAATCGTGCACTTAAAAATATGATATTAGAAAAGTCATGAGTATAAAAACCGTAATGTACATAAATTATGTTTTATTTTCATATGCTTTCTATAACATGAAATTATTGTTATATGAATATTTTTTACATTTTTAGAATACTTAAATTTTTGGTGAAAATAGTGGATAAATGACAATCAAAAGCTTTTGAATCAAATATTTTATATGCTGATGCAATGAAATGACTTTATGTAATAAACAGCAGCTATTAAAGCTTAAGATTGAAATGAAAGGCTTTGCGAGTCACAAAGAACAAGACGTAACTGATATAATATATAATTTATATATAATTTATATATTTATATAGTTATATATAAATAAATTATATATATTCCTGTATACTTCACATGTAGATTATCATGGAGAATTAGTTTTTACAGAGCTTATACTGATAGGTAAGACATATTTCGTCTGTTAATGAAGTCCCAATGTTGAAAAAAAGTTAAAAAATTTTTCTTTGGCATATGTTTTATTCTAATTTATAAAATTTTCTTATATCACATGCTTTCATATATTTTATACGAGCAAAAGAACAAGAGTTATGATAGCATTACTGCAATAATCTAATATCGTTTTTTTGATAGTAATACATAACTTATTTATTAATATGAGATCTATGACTTTTGCATATTTAAAGAGTTAACTATTCACAATATTTCAAAATATTTCAGCATTCCATTTCGATCTTATAGGACGTTACAAATATTAAATGTTTGTATAAGTGATTTGTTGCAGTTAATCAGTAATGTAACAAAATAGACGTAGATGATATATTTATCTTAAAAATTCGAAAGTATATTATCACTTATCATACATTATGTATAAGACATGAAGAAAAGAATGTAATCTTTGCTTCAACTCAAATTATAAAAGCCTCATATTATATCTTATTATATTATACATATCATTATTAGGCATTCATCTTTATCATTTGTAATACAATGCATTTCAATCATGATTAAGAGTATTAAAAGTTAGTATTTATTATTTTTTTATTATGTTATGTGTGTATGTGCATAATATAACACATGTTATACATAATATACATGTTAAAAGCAAAAATTTCGTACAAATAGTACGAAATGTGCCAATTTACTTAAATCTACTGTTTAATAATATTAATTTTCTATTGCGTATAATATTATATACATAAAGCAAGTTCTTCGTTTATATGCACTATAAAAAACTGGGTCTCACACGAATCTATAGCCAAATATAAATCAAAAATTGTTTGATAATACTTTACAAATGATTGTATGTATTTACTGAGACGCTCTTAATAGTAGTACTTATGAAGAAGTAGTAACCACACAAAATAGCATTTATAAATAATGTGCAATAGTTTTTCTATATATCAACTTAATGTTAATGCATATTAGTCATTTAAATTGTGTAGTAGTATTTAAACTAAGCATACAAGTACAGTTTATGAAATATTGCTTTTATAAATAATAAGTTTAAATTGTTACATATGAGAGTAGCAATCCACTGGTTAATCTCCAAGGCCTTTTAATGATTTTATTAAACAATTAACATTTGTTTTATTATCATGATCTCTACGAAACGTGCTATGTGTTGTATCGAAAATAATTGTATTTATAAGCGAAACGTATTATGACATTATACATAATTACTTTACATTGCGACCAATATTTTATATTTTAATCATTTTTATACTATATTATAATCATTTTTTAAATAAATAGATTTGTTTTAGCTATTCTCTGCATTTTATGCGATGCATTTGATAGATATTATTAAGTACTATGTATAATAAGAATATTTAAATTTCACAGTATGTAAATTATGTTACGCGCTAAAAGAAAACCAAATCAGCATTTAAATTCCCCGCCACATGCCTACGTTGGAAAATGGCGCATTTGGAAAGTTCGCCGATAACTTCATTCGAGTGATTTTCAGGGATTACGCGCGTGCGTCGGATGCTACTATCGGTCGTCAGAGGCAGCAGCGTCGGCCTGGCCAGGAGAGTCCAGTGTGCAAGCGACGAGAACAGAATCAGATGGTGGCGAAGATCGCGGATTGATAGGTCGCGGGGTGCATGAGAGAGAGGGAGAGAGAGAAAGAACAGGCGTTTACGAGACGGTGGTTGGCATAGGCTCTCTCTCTGGCAGGAGGACGGGGATATTTCACTTTTCTGTGTGTACGCGTACGCGAACGATAGAGTTAACGAGGAAAAAAGGCGACATAGAGAGAGAGAGAGGGAGAGACAAAGAGAGCGCGCGCGACAAGCCGCGAGTGAAACACGGCAGTCGACGAACGCGGACTCGTCATCGACGACGGTAACGAAATGATCCTCTAGCTCCGTGCTTTCTGGCCTGGTCCACGCACAAGGGAAGGCCGACGACGACGGGAAGGAGGTGGAGCAAGAGGCGAATCGTTCTCGTGTGGTAGTAGCCGAGTTTTTATTTTCTCAGGATAACGAGCAAGGGAGAGAGAGAGAGAGAGAGAGAAATCGTACAAAGAGCTTATAAACATACATGACACTACGCATATATATATATATATATATATATACACACGCGACATGCAACGTTTCTACGAAGGAAGGAAGGAAGGAAGGATTAAGAACACGAAGCGCGCGGACACCGACGTTTCACCTCGCGTTGGATTATTCCACGTCGCATTTACTCGCGTCGAATCGTAAACGCGTTTCTCGCCCTTCGGTTAGGGCCTTACTTCAGAATCCGGTCGATCGAGTAGTCGATCGTCGTGCTTGCGAGCACTGTCTTTGTTTTTTTTTCGTTCCTTCCCTCCGTCCGTCCGTCCGTCTGTCCGTGTTGTGTGTGTATATGTGTACGTGCGTCTGCTGTCTCTCTCTCTCTCTCTTTCTCTCTCTTTCTCTCTCTCTCTCTCTCTCTCTCCCCTGCGAGAGAGAGAGAGAAATCGTACAAAGAGCTTATAAACATACATAACACACCGCATATATATATATATATATATATATATACACACGCGACATGCAACGTTTCTACGAAGGAAGGAAGGAAGGAAGGATTAAGAACACGAAGCGCGCGGACAACGACGTTTCACCTCGCGTTGGATTATTCCACGTCGCATTTACTCGCGTCGAATCGTAAACGCGTTTCTCGCCCTTCGGTTAGGGCCTTACTTCAGAATCCGGTCGATCGAGTAGTCGATCGTCGTGCTTGCGAGCACTGTCTTTGTTTTTTTTTCGTTCCTTCCCTCCGTCCGTCCGTCCGTCTGTCCGTGTTGTGTGTGTATATGTGTACGTGCGTCTGCTGTCTCTCTCTCTCTCTCTTTCTCTCTCTTTCTCTCTCTCTCTCTCTCTCTCTCCCCTGCCTTAGCGTTCCCCTCTTTCTTCTCTCATGCTGACTCGATCTCTCTCTCTCTTTCTCTCTCAGTCGCTCAGTGTGCTGAATATAACGCTCCGTTTACATTATCGTCGGAGGACAGAAGTGCGCGTTGCCACAGTGTTGGAGTACGGTCGCAGAGCGTGAATTCTTTTCGCAAAAAAAGATATCCGTGAGACATTCATTAGGGAGGCCCTCCCGGGGCACCGTTTGTCAGGCTCAGCTGATCCACGCGCAGCGAGAGAATCAAGGGGAGGACAAGGAGAAGGAGGAGGAGGTGGACGCTAACAGCAGCGCTGCGGGGCGAGGAAGGTCTCCTGCCGAACTCAGCACCGCGACGATCGAGGAGCACCGATAAATATGTCGTCCCCCAGCGCCGGCAAGCGACGTATGGACACGGACGTTATCAAACTGTATCCTTGGAGAGTCGCTTTAAAAAAAAAAAAAATCCCCTTCTCTCTACGCTAAGCTGTGGCTGCGTGTCCGATAAGTACCTATGCCATTCTTGTTTTTGCGTAGTAGTGGCGCACACGTGAGAGCGGGACGCGATTGTAACGCGTCTGTCCTCCTCGCACGCGTGCGTTTGTGTACTTGTGTGTATATATAGAGTGTTGAAAATATGTACAAGTAAAGTAAACCTCGGATTTGTTGATTATTATTTGAGGCTGATTTTTCCTTCGTGAAAATTTGATTAAATACCATTTTTCAGTCTCTTTGCTGTTGACTCTAAAAATATCGACGTTACATTTAAATTCGTGATTGAAGTTCGGTAAATAAAGATTGAAAATATGTATACAAAGTATATATAATTCATATATAAATTTTTCCATATCCATATTTTTGTGGAAACTTCTTTTCTCAATCATCCTTTTCGTGAATTAATTAAACATGTATATCTTCCAAATTATAGGCAAAAAGCAATCTGAAATAATGGTTTATGTAAGGATTAAAACGTTTTGTTAAATTTACACAAAGAGATATATTATTTTCTTTTTCATCTTTTCCGATTCTCGATACAATTTTAATATCTGTATATATCCAGATTTTTTAACACTCTATACATCCGAATGTGTGAATGAATATATGTGTATATGATGAATTTCTCGCTGGCTCGCTTATCGAGTATGATTATCGACTATGATAATCGTTACATTGACAGCGCGAGGAAACTGACAAGATGTTAAAAAAAAGGGAAAAAATGCTCATTTTTAAGTTAGATGTACACTATATACCGTTACATTAGCGTAAACGTCAAATATTCTTATAATTAAATCTCCGATTCTGTGACAAGCAGTGTGTATTGTTTCATTTGAGGCTCGTATTAGAATATTTGACGTTACGTTTACGTGATAGTGATATTGCATATAGTATACACACACACACACACACACATACATCCAGCTTTATTCACGCAATCGTCGCGGGAACATTTAATCCGTCATCGCGCAGCCGCGCTTCGACGTTTGGGCACAGCTGTTTTTAACCAGCTGACTTCTAGGCGCCTGCGCGTGTGCGTGCATAGGCAGGCGTGAGCGAGCGCGAGCGCATGTTTATCTTGTTCGCGAGCGCGTTAACGGCGACCACGTCGCTATTTCTTTTCCCTTCCTCTCTGTTTTTCTTTCTCTCTCGAACTCTCTTTCTCTATCTCTCTCTCTCTAGCTCGGGTTTTCTCCCTCCCACTCTCGATTTACACCTGTCTCGTTATTTGCGCTTGTGAAAAGGTCTTGTATATGTCGTAAATTGTCGAGGACGTATGTCGGTTTAGCGGTTGTTTTGTTGAGATAAATATATTACCGCCTTGGGCTCTCCTTTTTTATAAAACTGTTAGAAGAAAAAGGAGCGCGTATCTGAGTTACGCTTATTTATTTACGCTGATTATTACGATGCAACCGAGGGATCAAAGTTCAGATATAAGTTTCAGAGAGTGCAAAAAAATATCTGTTTTTCTTGTTTTCTTTCTCCCCTTTTTTCTTCATCTATATTTTCTCTATTTCTCTCTAACTGTTTTGCTTTTATTTTTTTTTATCTCCCTTTCTACAGAGCGTTGCTTTCGGAGGGATTCCGTGTTTGCTTTAACTCTCTCCGAATTCCATGACTTGTTCTTCGAAACGGAATCTAGGAGAGACAGACATAAAGAAAGAGACAGAGAGACGTACAGAAAGAGAACAGCGTTAATTGAGACGTCACACTCGTCCGGCGAATTCGAAGTGCGAGCGAAGTGACAGAACGTCTTAGCAGGCGCGCATAAAAATAAAACGACGATAGTCTCTAACGTGTATAGTGCGATCTCTCGTCGCACTGACGCACGTACGGGACGGGTCGATATGTACAATATTTCGCGACGAGAGTTTGTCATGCAATGCGGCCCGAAAACGTGACGGGCCGTTTTTTTCAACGCCGACTGTCAAAGATCAGTCGTATTGTCGCTCACATCTTATTTATTCCGATCAGCGACCGATGAATTATGGCGATAGAAGCGATCGTGAATTTCGTTTGGGGATTCCTTTTTCTCTTTCTGTCTCTATCTGGATTAAAATTATAGTTTTAGAAAGCTAGATCGTTCAATGTATCATTTTTGTTCAGATAAGGTTCAGATTTTTTGTATGAATTTTAGAAAGATAACTCGTTTGAATAACAAACCGAAGAATTTGATAATTTTGATATAGATAATAGATTCAAATGACGTGTTCCTCTTTTTCTCAGGAGACAATCAATGAGTTCGACAAATAATACGCACACGGAAAAAAAATGCTGTTGCTTCAATTAAAGTCTACGTCACGGGCTGCCACAGACATACATAGTTCATTCAATGATATTTTTATTAGACCAAATATCTGGACTTTTAAAACAACTATCCAGATATTTGGTCTAATAAAAATATCATTGAATGAACTATGTATGTCTGTGGTAGCCCGTGACGTAGACTTTAATTGAAGCAACAGCATTTTTTTTTCCGTGCACAGATAGGGAGAAGAAAGAAAGTTTTATTAACGTCAACTCCATCCGCCTGTAATCGACATTTATTGTTTAACTCCGTAATCTTGCGATGAGTTTTTATTTATTACTTTGATTCATATACAAAGCGAAGAGAGTGCTTCAACTCTCGCTACTTCGTCGATATATCTCGGTTCTTTTTCCTTTCTTTTTTTTTTATACGCCTTACCAGATTTTTTATATGGCACGAACGATAGCGCATTGGTAATATAATTCTTTTATTCATGATAAATGCAACGCGCGGGTTCGAAGGTCGGGATTTATTATACGTTTACATATCGTACATTACTCTAGCGTTACGATATTATTATACATTGCTGAAACACGATGATATATGAAGGGAACAGAAAAAAGAAGAAATATAGCGCATAAAAGGCCCAAAAATGACGATTACAATCGGAGCAAGTAACGTTAAAATTAAAAAAAAATTAACAAATAAATTAATAAATAAGCATTCTGACAACGGATATTTCTGCTTAATTCGAAGGATATCTTCGCTTTTTATAAATTTTAATATACATTGACGCGCGCTGTTTCAATCTACGGAATCGATATAGCTAATTATTTTACATGGATGCTCGAAAGTGGAATTTTCGAGTCGCGAACGCGCGCGTTTTATTCTAGCTGCGAGATATTATGAATCAAATATAAACAACATGCATATTCGCCGTTTCTTGGCCGGTGGAGTCTTTGCGAAATGCGTAGATCGTGTCGTATCAAGCCGCGAACACGCGGCATCGAGATTATTCTCGTATACAAGCGTGCATAGAATGAGCAGATGCATACCTCTAATCGATATATATACATACACGTCACCTTCTCTCATCACGCTTAATTTTACCATAACACCGTCCTATATTCGCTGGTATTCGTAACAGGTGGAATATCTCGCACGGCTTGATAATCCAATTTGCTAGCACCTCCCTGCGAGCTCGTTAGCCCTTTCGCTATAACGGCGTATTAAAGTCAGATTCTCGACAGAAGTTACGGCTAAACAAGATGTAGAAATATGAGAAATAGCTGCATCTTTTCTTACGATATTATTACGATACGCATTTGCGCGGAAAATGACAATGTTATACGTATTACCGGCAAAAGAGTTTGATCGATCGTTTCTTCGATTTTTACTTTGAAATTATTATGGATTTTTTTCTCTCGGTATTCATTGAATATAAAGAGTGAAAATGTATAGAGAATGGAATCACTAGAAACTATTATATAAAATAACTTGTTATTTTTAATATGATTTTAATTATCTTATTATATTTAAATAATGTATTGGAATTTAAAAATCACATTGTGTGAAAAATCACATTCCGTTCTTGAGTTTTTATTTTTTATACATTATTATTTATATATGTTTTAAATTTATTAATTTCAAAAGAAAAATTTTATTTCTTCTTATAAGATATTTTTTTTGTATAGTACATAAAAAATCGTGTATAGGAAAATATTGGAGTATATAATTCTGCTTTATATTGGGTGATTACATTTTCGCGATTGAAAAACATTGCGCTAGTCGAAGAACATTCGCTTTATCTCAAAGAGGGCAGCGTACCGGAATTTACTCAGCTACTGATAAATATATTCTTTGTTTATCGTGATAACACTGGAATAATCAAACACGCATGATACATGCGAGCAATATATTTTGAAAATCATATTTAAACGTTCACTTGGCGATATTGTCCTCGTGATTAATCGGCATCATAGTAAGTAGAAATGAGTAGATGTTTACGATTTTGCAATATTTTGGTGTCATATATCGGATACGGCGTTAATCTATAAACTGATTGTGAGACGAACGAATATAAATTGCTAGCGGCGTATAAGCTGACCTTAAATCACGCGATATCTCTTATTTCGCGAAGTGTGCAGAGCACGATACGCTCTGTTCAAACGAATCGTTTGTTTTTGAAAAGCGATGCGTTTCGAACACAAGTTTCTCTGGTCAAAACGAATACACGGAGTGATGCGTTTCGCTGGAATTCGCGATTAAAAATTTTTGCGCGTCGCGCTTTAGGATTAAAATAAAATTATTTTTTCAGTAAATGAAGAAATTAAAAATGTGTATCGACTTTAAATAACGATGATGCCTTCTTCGTACAATGCCAGTTTTCTTTTTTCTCGTCCCGCATGATATCGATTATCGCTGCGTTGAAGCATGTATTAATGTCGCAAGCGCTTCGACGAGCGAAACAAATTGGATGCGTCCGCGTTTGCGTTTGTTCCGCTAGTGCGTTTTAGTTTCTGGAAAGTCTTTCGTTTGCACGGCAAACGATGTATTAGTCATAGCAGTGACCAGTTAGTTTATTTTAAGCCCTGCTCACCCTGTGTTTGCTATTCCACTTTGTTTGTTTCTCTCTCCATAGACTTTTATCATTTTATTTTTATATACGTGATAATCGCGATTTCACGAAAGATCATCGCACGTTGAATCATCATTATTTTACTCTCAACGTTAGTTGTTTTGCGATTGAATCACGTGCTTGTGTAATAGCATTGACTAAGATAAATTTAATTTAATTTGTTATTTGAAATGACGATACTTTTAAAAAATAATTGCATTAGTCACAGTACGAGGTATATTTAAAAATCGATTCGTAATAGTTTCGCGCGCATTTGTTAATATTTCTATTGTATTTTCGTCTACGAGATTCCTATTCCTCACAGACTTTAAAGGGACAAACACGCGCGAAAACACCGTCCTGATATTTTTTTTTCCTTATTTCTCCCGTGGCGAGAGCATCGGCGCGTAAATGTTGCGGCCCACTTTGCTCGGCCGCTCGGTGAATTCGCCTACGTCCGTGCTTTATACACATGCTTTATATATTCAGCTGAATTACAAAGTTTCGCGTACAAACCTCCTCTCCTCCTGACTACACACCGACGCGCGTGCACTCTTTGTCTTCCTTCCTCGCTGCTTTGTTCGTTCACCAGCTGATCGACCTTACCGCGCTTCCCCCGCCGTCGTCGTCGTCGTTGTCTTGCTTCTGCGTTTTCTGTTTTTCCCTTCCCCCGTACCATGCATGCAGACGACGTCGCTTAATACGATGCCGCAAAAGCGAAGATACCAACGAGGGGAATCTTGCGTTTTGCTGCGTAACCGCGTGGGAAGTTCCGATCGTTTCATCCTGTATCCAGGATGTTTTAGGCTGACCGAGAGATATTTTAAGAGCAGAAAAAGAGCGTTGAGTAATTTTAAGTTTGTAGAAAATTCCTTGAAAATTATAAAAACTTTCTACTTTTTATATTAAAATTCCATAAAGTGAAGTTTTAGTTAGCAAATAAACTGAAAAATTAAATTTTAGTACTTATTTTCTCTTTTTTTTTCTTTTTACATTCTTGAAAATTACTCTACTAAATTCTTGCAATATTTTGTTGATTAGAAATATCATACGTTGAATAAGTCTTCACTTTTTTTTTCATCGGAACGCAAGTCGAGAAAAAATACAGTAATTCTGATACGCATTGTATATCGGAAGACGCGATACTCGTATTGTTAATGATTGTCCCAAGGCCTCTTAGAATGACGGAAACGGGTGCGCGCCGTAAACGGAGCGACTTACGATGTTTATTCCTAACGGTTTCCGAAGTCGAATCCTTTTGCGCACATCGTGGATTGTATCTAATTAGAGTAATTAGGCGCGTCCCTCGTTTAATGTCGATGATATACGCGCGTTTCGTGCGCATCGTGGGAAGCCGCGATAAAAACGGCCGCGCGTTCTTCGAGACGATTGTGTGCAACAGAATGCACGATCCGCGCTTTTGTGCTCGACGCAATACGCGCGCGCGGATATAATTAAGGATGCGGATCTTTATTAGAGATAAATTTCTCGCTTTCTCTCATACCTCGCTCTCGTCGAGTACAGTTTAAGCCGCTTATATAGGATTATCGCTTGTTACGCAATACTTATTTGTCGCTTGAGAGTTAACGCCGAGTTAACGTCATATACTTTCTTTGAAGCTTTATAACTATCCTCAACCACAGTGTATTTCCAATACTTAGCGTACGGATAATTGGTCTTTTATATATAGTATAGATTGTCAAGTATAACGATAATAATTCCGTTTTATAGAAGATGCCGCTTTAATGCGAGAGAGAGAGAGAGAGAGAGAGAGAGAGAGAGAGAGAGAGAGAGAGAGAGAGAGAGAGAGAGAGAGAGAGAGAGAGAGAGAGAGAGAGAGAGAGAGAGAGAGAGAGAGAGAGAGAGAGAGAGAGAGCATCAGTGTTCCGATATATATATTTAAAATTTATAATAATGATAATAAAATCTGGAAAATATTTTTTAATCGACAGCATCTTTATTGAGGACTATATACGCTTTGTTTATTTTTTATAATTTCTCTTACTTAATAGACATTTTTACAAAATCCATCTCTGTCTATATTTAAGCATCCTAAATGTATTCGCGATAATTGTACGCGTCGTAAATTGATATTCGTCGCAAGCGAAGCGGGATCATCCGCAATCCGTTAATCGCGAAACTATCCACGGTATTGTTCCTCAGATTCGCCTGATTAGTCGTTCGAAATCACCGGCGGCGACGGCGGGGTCGTCCGGGTTATACTCGATCGCGATAAATCATATCGATATGAATCCCGACGGGACTGCCGTGACCATTACAACGCGGATAGATTTTGCGGATAATGTAATTTGGGATGTACGCGCATAGAGAAGTTTCTTTGTGTATCCAATGCCCCCGAAATCAAATTATAATCAATTATGTTGTAATTAACGAAATACTCGATAGAGAGAAGGAAGGAGAGAGAGGGAGAGATCGTTAATGGCTTACCGTAAAGGTTGAGAGCGCTTTTGCGTATACACGAGTGGAATAGGATAGGTTATCACGTTGCGGTTTCATCGCGAGGTGCGTATCGTTGAGTGGGTTACGCGTGTTTCGCACGTATGATGTTAATTAACGAATGAGCACGCCGTAAAAATGCAGGTCATCTCGTTTGCGGCTTTTTTGCGAATAATCGGCCATTCAGTTGAAGATCTTTCCGCATGTGCGATTATTTAAATGGAATGCATCGCGTTGTCTCATTGCTTGCGAAAAGCATACAGAATATATTAACAGCGAGAATATCGAGGACATTTTACAAATAGAGAGAACATTTCTGTTGTATGCTTTTTCTCTATTTCATAATTTTTAATTAGAGTTATTTTGTACTTGAAATAATAACGTTAAACTATATTTCTTCTTGTTGAATCTATCGAGAAGCATTGTCTTTCGTTGAGAGAAAAATAATGTCAGAGAGATGAAAGAGAGAATTACGTAACGATTTTTCTTCCGATAGTTGATAATTTTATCGCAAAGCTTCGTTTGCGCTTTTTTTTTTTTTTTATCGCATTGTGGAATTAGAAATCGAATCCCCCGATCGTGCTATGTTCGTACTTTCTGCGAAAAGTTGCCTCTTTCCCCCTCGTTTTTTCTTTTACGGTCGTAAAATGCTGCGCGTTAGAAGATGAAGTCTCTTTTATTACGCATCTCGTGATTCCAACGGTTCGACAATTGCTTGGCAAACATTTCATCTATCGCACTCTCTATCTTCTACCTATGTGGCCGTGTTTCCAATTCAAACATAATTTATATTAACTTACGTTAGAAAGCAGGAGGTTTACTTCGGTGATACCTCCTATGTCATTAACTTTCATTGCAGTTAATTATTTCTATTTTTCTTTCCTGGATTTTCTTTCTATATTGTGTTATATTTAATTGTGTTATATATTGTGTA
The DNA here is from genome assembly GCF_003651465.1 of Formica exsecta. Lineage (NCBI taxonomy): Eukaryota > Metazoa > Arthropoda > Insecta > Hymenoptera > Formicidae > Formica > Formica exsecta. The sequence continues at coordinate 442,587 of NW_021851090.1, forward strand.
TTCAAATTTCTATCTTTTATATATATATATATATAG
>NW_021851090.1:443299-479996 GCF_003651465.1 Formica exsecta
TATATATAGTATATATATTTTTACGAAATGTGGACTAAGGTCGTTGTTCCATAAAAGTCTCATTGTCAGTCTATGTTTCATTCGAACGTATTTAATATTTATTATATATTCTAATATTTAATATATATTTAATATTTATAAATATGTTTATTTTACCTACTTTCAATCATAGATTCTCTCTTTGGCTTTCTCCTTCTTTAAATTTTCTGAAACATAAATCTAGCTTTGACTTCTTATCTAGCTTTAACTTTTTTATTTTGATATATGACCATGATATTGAGGAAGCATGATAAATGATAAAGAATTGTGAAAACCGTTCGATAAAGGGGCATTAGAGTAATATATACGGACGTTAGATAGTAGGGGAGGGGGGATATGTAGATGTGGAAAGAAAGGCGGACGCGTCCTCGGCTCGTTCAACATTGTAAACAGCAACATTGCGCGGGCAAGAGAGAATGTAACGGTCCCCCCGGGATTGAGCAATCGTTTCCGTTCCGTCGTCCCTGTTCGTTTATGGTGTATCTTGCGTATTGCAGCTCCACCGATGGGAATGTGAAATCCTTGGAGCGTTATAGCCGTTAGAGACTTCGGACAATTTCGACGCGGGCGTGCCATTCAATTGGATTAAACGTTGCGCTCATTTCGTACAATGTATCCCGGGATTGTGTTACTGTGTATCGTTGCAATGCATCTCACCCGTTCGTCGATGCGTGAATTTGTTTTCGCGAAATTTATCGCATTCTCGTATGCGAGACATCGGTTAATTGATTCCGAAATAAATACGACATAATTTTCTCCTTTAATTCCTCGTTTTGTATTTTCAAATACATCGCGTTTCTCGTATACGTAACACCGGGTGAAAGTAAACACTCGAAATTAAAATGTAAATTGAATTATAAAGATTTTCAAAACAAATATTATTTGTTTATCTCTCGATATACCTGATACTTTTTATACACGATGAGTAATTTGTTTTCGTCGGTTTTTCAATTTCCAGCCTTCCGATGTCAATGTTCAACATTGAAATACGGAGGCTATTTGTTCTCTAATCACGCACGCTGGATAAGCGTCTGTCAGACGCACATGTCGCCGTTCCTCGTAACAGGATGCTTGCCGCGGCTAATTCAACCGTGTGTATTAGAGCACATGAATAGAGATGATCGTTTGATGAGACGTACACGCGAGATGATATCTCCATTATTCTACGATAATAGGAGTATCGCTGGGGAAAGGCCGATTGTGATTGCGGATTCCGTGCCAGAAAAAGTAACTATGCGACTTTCAGTATGCGCCGACGTTGCCCCTCTCTCTTTCTCTCGATAATGATAACTCACGTACGTACGTATACGGAGAAAAGCGATTGTTCGATGATTCGCGATGAGAGATTGGCTCGAATCGAAATGCGAACGCGCGCGGGGATTCCCAACGCGATTTCCTTCCCTTCCGTCACGAAATTTCCCTTTATACTTTCCGAACGCTGCATATTTTACCTCTTTCATGTCTCGCCATTGGAAGAGATACCAAGCGGATTTGAAGTAGAGACTGCAATTTTTATTGTGACGTTAACTCAAGCTCCTTTCCAGCAGACTTCTGCTTTCAAAAGACTATTGCTTTCATTCGTGGCTTTTAACCTAATTGAAATAACGATGTAAAAGTAGGAAAATAGATATATTATAAAATTCATAAAAAAAGAGAGATAATTGAAAATGGTAAAGATTCTTTATAAATTTATGAGATTGTAAAGTTTTCAAAACTTTGTTGGTTAAAAGCCACAGTAAAAGTCAAAAGTAACACATTATAAAGTTATTATTTTAATATAAAAATTTATACTTTACGTAATTACTCGATATTATAATAGGGGATTGAAACTTGTGGCTTCGACTGGAGCACCCCGAATGAAATGTGGGGGCGGAGGTATAGTTGTTCTAATCGATGCCGCGTGACGAGGGCGTGCTATCGCGTGTCGCAACGAGAGAACGATTAAGCCGCGCGCGTGTAGACGGGGCGAGATCCACGTGCGATTCACAACCACAGTTTATTTCCTCGGAGCATCCGTTCATTGTTCGCCGCGACGATGCTGCGCGAGGGGTTCATGCGTTTATGTTTACAACATCATCGCTGCAAGTTTGAGAATACGGTTATGTGGAATCGGGCACGTTCACGGAACGTGATCTTGCGGATAACAAAGTTCTCGAACCTGCCCCTGCAGGTGAGAGCAAAGAGCCGTTCGCGTACTGAACGCGGCTTGTAACCGTTCGCTGCGAAACATCGAGGAAAAGTGGTTATCGGATAACGTGCGTGTTACGCGTCACGCACGTTTGATCTTTCTTTTTTTTTTTTTTTTTTTTTTTTTTTTTTTTTGATTTAAGAGAGGATATAAGCGTTTATTTTATAAAATGACATTTTCGTTACAACATATTTTATGTATATATGTACAGATGTAGACATGAAAAATGTATTCAAATGCACGTCAAAATCATTATGATATTAATCTATCATTACGGTGAAAGTATATGTTTGATTTGAATATCTCAGCAGCCTTTATGTTACTTTGCGACGCGAGGATTTTAAATTGACATTTTTATTTCGACGCGTTAAAAAAATGCTTCCGCGTTTTCCGCGCGCATGGTGAGGTTGTTGAATAATTTAATTAAAATGGGTTTTATTGCCGCACCACGCGCGGCACAGATTTTGCGATAAATGTATGACTCATAAATTTCACAATATAGTAACGTACCACGAGAATCGCAAGATTATTGCGCGATATTGTAAATGCGGAATTTAACAAATAATTTGACACTTTTAGATTGCACGAATATTTCGATTTAATCGCTTAATTTTGTGACGAAAAATCGTTCGTTCGAAATTTTTGCGAAACTTTCCCAAACGACATCTCTTTTTGCGATTCGCTTCGACATAAATCGTCAGTCAAAAAATCCGCTTGCGTTTCAAACGCAACGGAGAGTTTGGTTCGCGTTGCGTCTCCCGAGAGGGAAAAATGGTAACTCATTTTTTTTCCACGTGAAACGCCGTTTAGATAAGCACTTTCTAATGCACGCATCGAAAGTTTTACTCTTACACAAGCGATAAGCGAGCCAGCGTTCTCCGCTAGCACGTTTCAGTTAATGGTGTGTATGTATGCACGAGAGTTTATCCCCTATAATCCCTATCCTTTTTAAGCGCGTGTTTTCTTTATACACATAGATCTTAAATTATCATAATTTTGTATGTGATAAGTAAAATTGCATTATTTCTCTTTACAGATTCTTAATATTTATTTATTCTGAACAAATAATTAATTTATTGAACTTTTTTAGAAAAAAGAATATGCTTTATTTTATAAGATCGGTAAACAATTTTTTAAAAATATATAGAACCATTTTTTTAAGTTATGAACATACATACATATGTTTTGGAAATTTAAATTCACAAAAAATATTTGTAAATTTAAATTTATTTGTAAGTTTATTTTTCATGATATAATTCATATATAAGAACTTTATATCATTGAAATTATATTATCAAAAGTAATAGAAAATTTTAAATTTATATTGTAAAATTATATATATATGCGCGCGTGCTACACACACTCTTGTTTATATTCAGATATATAAAGTACGAGTTAGCATAAAGCGATAGAATTAAATTCGCGTAGTTTAATAATATCATTACAAGTTTAATTCATATTTGAGCCGTATAAATTTTAACAAAACAAACAAAAGGAAAGAAAAAAGATGATACGGTTTGGCATTGTCACTCGAGTATGTGTGTATTGTGCCAGTTAGATAGTCGTATGCTGGCTGTAACGGTCCGCTGCGGCCTCCGTGGCACAGTTTTACATCTTCTCTATTATACCTCTGTTTAAATTTTCCAAGTGCATCGTTAGACTGATTACTGTCTTGTTTCTCGCCGTCGACAGCTAACCCGTGATTTGTCCCTCCCGTCATAGAAAGGCGCAGAGGCGCGCGTAATACGACGAAACGAAGAAAGAGAGACATGATTTTCCTTAACTTCTTTATCCCAAACAGAATAGAAAGCAAACACGAGGTGACAATCCTAGGAGGACTAAATGAATTCTCCGTCAAGTTCTACGGTCCACGAGGGAGTGAGTATACCATCTCTTTTATACTATATTATAAACAAGAAACGAGTGCAATATATGGAACTAAATTTTATTCGAGGTCATCAATTTAGAATGATCATTTGAATATAATTGAATTGTTCTATATTATGCAACGCTCCATACTGGTCGTAACGTTTACGATAATTTGTAGTTAATTTAATCAGCGTTATAATTTTTCTTTTGCAATTCAATCATTCAATTAAGTTACATAAAATGATAATTAGATATATTATAATTTGATTCGTTAAAAAATTTATTTCAATTTCATATATATAACTTAAAATAAGATACGATGTGATTTGCAATCAGCAAAGTGCAATTACGGATAAAGATGTTTATCACTGCAATCTTACCTGACATTGAAGCCACATTAATGCAGTACTCGATGGATGTCCTTCGCGTTTTTTTGTGTCACGCTTAATTTTATAGTTTCTTGCGTATCACCTTGTATTGCTATTATTAACGTTATTACATTATTACTGGAATTAAATACACGTCTGAAAATGCGTGTCGCGATTACTATCTTTATAATTTGGGTTGTTAGTAATTTTACGAATTTTATGACACGTTTGACGGCACGTGTAGTTTATTAATTGGTATGCTTTTTGTTTCTATTGTAATTCTATTGTAATTGTATTAAACACTATAATCTATCGTGAAGCTTCTTAAAATTTTCGCACTTGCAATCGTAAGATAGAATATGATTAAAACATGACGGCAAGAGTCGTTTCATATGTTTTCACTTCATGATATTCCAAGGTTCCATGCGCATCTCTTAGAACCGGATACGCTTATGCAACTGTCTCGTACTTGCGATTTTCTCGGTTTGCTGGACATACGTGTGAAGCATATTATCGATTGGCAGGCGTCTCTCGCGAAAGGAAGTTCCTTGACTCGACCAAAGAGACACACACAGCTGTTCCTAAGAGGACGTTTTCAAGCAGATCATGTCGAAGATAATGACATGGCTGTGTGTGTTTATCCGTTTACTATAGATAATACAAACAGGTTGCAGACTGTTTCGTAGACAGCAGTTAAAAAAGAGATTATCGCGGGAATTTAAAATTTATATTTGTATAAATTTTTATCACAAAACCGATTCATAAAATCGAACTTTTTTCTTCAATTCAAATCGTGAAGGAATAAATCGAAATCGTGATGATCAACATAAAATAGGATGATAAATTGTAAGCTGCGAGATTGAATTTTGTTGTTGTTTGAGAAGAAAAGGAAATCGCAATTTCGCATTGAACGAAACAAATTTACGGATTCGTGATTTCATCAATTTGCTGTGCTCACTTTAGCGGGTCGACTGAAATTCTACAATCGCGAGTAATGAATTTCGCTCTGCCACGGTGGAAAGCAAGCCGTTCGAAGATGAAAGTTTCTTGACCCTCAGATCGCGCCGGTAAATCAGTTGAAATCGCGCGATTACCTTCATTCGTAAACTCTTTAAATTAGATCGCGTTTCAGATAGATCCTTTGAAACGGCGCAGCTGCATCCGCGAGTATAACTTCATTTGCTTAAAACCAGAATGGGGCTTTTACTCTGACGAGATATGCTACATTTGCGGCAGAACGTACCGCAGGATAATCTTTGCCTGGATTGCCCGAACAAATTGTAGAAACGTGATATTCAACGTAATCGGATTCGATGCCATTTGCCTTATGTATCGCTAAAATACGCAAAAGATCTGTACAAGATTCGAAAGCTAGAGTAGAAAAAAAATTATAAAATATAGTATCATATTTTTAACTTATGATTGGAATATTAATGTCGTTTTTCATTCTAATATTTTATTGCTTACATTGTTAAAATACCATTAAAAATTTTTTTTTTCTATTAAAATTGTATGTATATTTACATTAAAAAAATACACCTTGCATTTTCTCAGTGTTTATCTACATGTTATCTTATTTTTTGGGGGAAATGAAGGACCGCAAGTACAATTTTTTTGAAACATTAATGAAACGTTAATTTATTCTTAAATTTTGCATCTGTTCTCAAATCCACTAATTGTAGGACTTGCGATAGATTAAGAAGAGCTTATTTGGCCGTTCCTGGGTCTGGGTGTTAATATGGTGCTGATAATACAGAGTACTCGATTATTTCGTCTTCCGCGATCGATCGTTGTAGCTCGTAATTGCATAATCAATTTTATGTATTCTCTTTTTTCTCTATATACGCGTGTACGGCTTCGCTTGTCCAGCCACCCTTCACTTGCCGCCGTCGACGAATTAGTATCATCGAACTACCCCCGGAACGATGTAACTCAGATCGTGTTTCAGACAACCCTCTCGGCAAATGATGCAGCTGCAGGTGCGTGCGAGTTCGTTTACATGCGTTCATTTTCCAGTCGCAAGATAGATGAAAGCGCATATATTCGTGGAATATAGTTGGTATTTTAACTACGAAAAAAAAGGACACATAACTGAGTCTCTACAACAATCGGAAAACTTTTCGAGCGATATTTGAACCTCGTCTTGTGCAATTATAAAATTATCTAAATATATCGAACAAATCTGTTGATTTGTTTTTAAACGAGAAATAAAATAATTGCTTGCTCGCGTATTTTTTTTTTAGCGGTTTTAATTGCGGTTAAATTCTGGAAACGCATATGAAACAGGTATTTAAAATACAACAAAGCATATTACGAGAGAAGCTTACATAAGTTTACGCTAATGAAACAACTTTTTTAGATACTCTCGTAATGTTTTAAACAGATCGCGCTGCATGTTATGCGCTAATTCTTTTCAACTATATTAGCGAAATTATTTTAACATTTTTGCAGCTAATTACAATTGTTTTCTCTTATATTTTCAGAATATTTAGTTTTTTAAAAGTCATATAAATAAATCCCTTTGAATATAGGATTTCGAATATAGCTGTAATGTTAAACATACAATATTAGAACACGAACTGTTCAATTTGTTTATTTAATTATTTTGGACCGCTATTAAATATTCCTCGCAGTTTCGAATGGATGTAGAACATTAATATACTTTCACCTCGCAATTGCTAAACTAGTGTTGGTTATTCTTGTTTCATGCTGTTCGAAACGACAATCTCATATGTGTTTGAATATCCTTGCAGTCTCTTTTCATTCGAATATATAATTATATATAATATACATGTATATATATTTATTATATATATATGTACATTCTTAATATATATATATATATATATATATATATATATATATATATATATATATATATATATATATATATATATATATATATATATATATATATATATATATATATATATATATATATATATATATATATATATATATATATATATATATATATATATATATATATATATATATATATATATATATTAAGAATGTACATATAATTACAAAATATATATATTTATGTGTATGTATATATATAACTACGGAGCAGTATTTTTTGTGTCATATCTCGTTACATAACTTACCGCATAAATCTACATGAGTCAATAAGTCTCCGCGATTTTATTATCGATCGAGAATCGTTTCGATGGATTATTAGCGCTCGAACATGAATTAAATTCCAGTTACATATCGGATATTCGCGCTCTGCACACAAGCGTTGAAAATAGATTTGGTGAACGGCAAACTGCAGGATGATGAACAGAGGTTTTCGGCATAACAGATTCTCCTTTGTTGCATTCAAACGTGGCATAAACTGCGAGAGATTCGTGGCTATACGACATGTTTTCTCATTGAATGATGGGAACTGGGCAAAGTGTCGTTGGTGAATATTGAAAATGTTTTAAGTAGCTTATTATTCGCGACGGAACTTTGTTTTGATTAAATTATTCGATAAAATTTAATTTTGTTTCATAGAATTTGTAAAAAGTGAACGGTTCATAAATTTCGAGGTCATTCTCAGAATTTATATATAAATGAAATTCTTTAAAGAGAAGCGAAATTCTATTGTATTACCGTCACGATTTTCACGAACGAAATGTGTGCCGGATAATATTAATATACGCGATTCGATTGAGAAAGAAACTGCAGAAGATCATATCTATTCCGATAGATTCCATCGGATTATGAGATAAAAATGTAATTTTGCATGTACAACGTGCGATATTCGTGCGAATAAGGCAATAAATCTAATTTTAATTTATATAATATGCATATAATCTGTTTCAAACGATATAATGTTTCGCAGAATTGCTAATTACACGAATCGGACCAATATCGATATTACAAATTATATACTTTAATAAGATGACCCGGCTTCTGATATCTCTGGTAATCTAAATGATTGAATTACGACATGTATATCTCTGTATAGTGTATGCACGCGTTGGGTTTTTAAATCTGTCGGTTTAGCAGTTTTATTTGTCTAAACATGTTTTGCATATTTAGAGTTAGCATAGATATTTATAACTTTATAATCGCTATTTATTAGAAACGATATGTAAAAAAAAAAAATCCATGTTTCTAAAAGGCAAAAAATAGAATATATTCATCGCTCGTGTTTAGAATACGAATGAATATTTCGTTCGCTATCGATATCGCGTTCTCGCCGTTTTTAGTTGTAATCGTGCTTTAAGATTGCATAATGCGTTCACCTTGACTCTGTATTAATGTATCGGAGCCCTTGAACGGCTGCCGGCTCCGTTTAAAATATGCCTCTATATCGGAGGCGTGCGCAAAAGTTTCTATAATTTTGCCCAATCATCATTTCGTAACAAGTCTCGCTTGCGTTAAAACAAAAAATTTTCATTTATATTACAATGCAATTAATTACTGCCAACTATCGTAAGATTCGCGTAACAAATACAAACGTTAAAATTAACGTCATTGATGAGCTAAATTTCCATAGCCGTAACTTTTGCAAAAAATATTAGATAGACTATCTTTCATTTCTACAAATTAATTTCTTCATTTATCTCATCTTCCTATGATCTAGTTTTACGTAATTTTGTTTAATAAAAAATATTTATTTTTTCCCAATTAAAATAATTCACATATCGCGTTTTATTACATCAATGATTTTAATCTCGATATATCGCGAGCGCATAAAATTAATAATTGAATGTCTAAAAATTTCTGAATTAACGATTGTGAAATGAAAATAACGTAAAATAAAAAATATGCGACTCATAATGATTAACTCACGAGCACCTACATCGCCTACATGCGACTGTGATCATATCGAAACGAAATCGTGCGACGCGTGTCATTTCTCAAAGCGGCAATTATCCCATTTGGAGAAAAGTAATTGCTCGTCGAACCAGGCCAAAGATTATTGAATGATAAGATTACTTAATTTTCTGCCGGCAAGGGAGAGAAAGAGAGAGAGAGAGAGAGAGTGAGGAAGGGAGGGAGGGACACAGAGAGTGAGTAAGTGAATGAGAGAAAGAAAACCATAGGTATTCTTTTCATCTCCCTTGCGCTTGCCGATAGTTTCTGCAATAATATGTATGTCGTCTGCACATTACGCATGCAAACGGATGCATGGAAAGCTTCCTGCATAATGAGATGCTTAGGCGCGGCTGTTTGCTATTTGATTAACCAGTTCCTGTCGCATTTTATTGTTAGTTAGTCATTTAGTTAGATGGCATATCTATTACGAGGTACAGAAATAGTCATTTAATGCATTAAATTGCGTTAACAATTAAATATTGTATTAGTTTGTGCGAAATCGTAGTTTGTTGAGAATATTTTGTTGAAGCCGATAGAGCGTTCCGATAACGTCAAATATTGTACAACTTAAATACGTAATGCTTTAAATAAGTTGCACTGATATCGCGTCTTTTGCGACGCGAGTCGCATTATTATTAGACCGGCAAAAGCGCACGTCGATAAGATTGAGCCCCACATGAGGAATTGCTTTAAGTACTGTTCACATATCGAGAGATATTTCTGACAATTTTCTCACCGAGCAGAAATTCAAGTTTAAATTTCTCGAAGAATTTTATATATGAGACTCGCTAGAATGTCTGAGGTATACGAGATCCTAATATATGAGATATAAAAGAGATCCTTGGAGCGCTTCTATAACGCGAGAAGTGAGAATCGGTAGGTCGGGAGAATTAATTTACTTAGTCATGTGCAACGTTTCGGCGACGATATTCCGCAACGGTTTACCACGTAGGTAAATACAATCGCGCACATATGATACACTTTAGTGCACAAAGCGTTATGGGGTGGTTTGGGAATGGTTGTAAACGAGCGATTGACGATGTAACATATCGGAGATACGGTGGGCTCCGCTTCGTGGTGACCCACTTTACCGCGATGCCTTAACACGCCTGAGGATTCTGCTCGCCCTAGGAGAGTCAGCCCTGTTATATTATGACTGTTAAGAGAATTACGGGAATGTAACCCGCACCGGCTGTATTCCATAAAATATACAGGATGTTTCGCTTCAAGGCGAGGCGAGGTAATGTGTCTCTTGAAACACGTCGGGAATAGGAAGAGTGACAGAGGGACTAATTGAATTTTCCTTTCAATTACGCATTGTTTGAATCGAGAAATAACTTTAAACTCGATTGTTTTTTTAACAGTGATCTGAAGAAGAAAAACGTAGAAACATTATTGCGAGTTGTGTCTGTCATTCATTTAATTTTATATTCAGCGCGTTAATATCGACTGGGTATTTTTTCGCCGATATCTTTTTTTTTTTTTATCAGTCTGATTATATGGTACAAAAACGATGTTTTGGCGAAGCATATTTTTCCACACGCGATCGGTGCATCGTCCTTACACAAATATTACTGTGACTTGTTCTCGCTATCGGTATAAATCTACAGCGAAATGCACTCCGGAAAGCATCACTTTCTGCACGCTATCTGTCCTCATTGAATCGCGGGCGGATAATTTTAATATGGTTATACTGAAATTATATATGCAATCTTCAAGTAGGTGGTTGACAAACCGGGGCATACTCTGTCTCTGGTGGCAATCTTTCCGATTCCATTAATAGTTCTCCGCCACGTTGCTCTATCACGTTGCAAACTCTCTCGGAGCAGTCGCGCTCGGACGTGCATTGCTATAGAATGTCGTTGCTGTGCTCCACGTTTCATTAGCGAAAATAATTGGCATCCGATGTGAAAATCACGGTAATCGAAAATCGAATACGATCATTTCGTCATTATGAGATCTCGCCGAATATTGACGTGACATTTAAAAACATTCGTGATATTAATTATCTATAATGAGTCATTTTATTTTAGTTACATTCCCATTTTGACTCTGTTTTAATTGTAAATAAATGTCGTTTCTAATTGTCACTTTTTAATTCGCACACAAGAGTACTACGTAAACTAATATATACGCGATAGATGAAAAATTTCTCGCGTTGGAAACTTCGCAGACGATATCAGCCGATTATTTTTCAAAGATTTATATTCTATAATTATCCGGGAAACTCAAGTTCGAAGACATACACGTGTCAGCGCGGACAGTTTCTGGATTTATACAAGTAAATCCTAATCTCTGTTGAGTCTGGTGCGTCGTTAAGCAGTGGCAAGGTCCAATTAGTCTACATCGCATCGTTTGCGAAGTGGATATTTCCCAATGTCGTATTCTCGTCTGATCCTTGAGTGTAGGAAATTCTTGAAGCGCAAGTGCTTGTCATCAAGCGGAAAAGTAGATCAGAAGGATTTACGTAGAACTCACCGTGGAATTACGATCGTCGCGCATTTACGCAGAAATCGAGGGTCTTATTCATGGAACTCTGTCACATAATTATCCACATTTTCCTTTTTTCTATTTTTATTCTTTCGAGATTGACATTGATGTCCTTTAAGCAAACTATCTTGTCATTGAAAAATTTTCGCGAACTTATGTTTAACCATTATCAAAGATGCGAAGATATTAATATTTGGAATTTTTTTTTTCCGCCCACGATTCAAACAATCGAGTTTTTGGAATTTTCTCGCAAAAAAGTATATCTTGATGTATTGACGTGAATTTGATGTGATTCAATTACGTTCACCCAAGAGGGAATACGATCGACTTCATCGAATCGTGAGGTTTCGAGAAAATGATGATGACGAGCTATTATTATTATGTAACTTTGTAAAGATGGTGATCAATACAGGAACGATGATTTGTTCGATATCGCGATGAAATGTTTATTATAATAGAGATTTCATCACCAATTTTCTCTTCATTCGTCATTTCAATCAATTTTCTTAACAAACTGAATTACTCTACAAACCATTTGATGTTGCAAATTGGAAAGTTGCGCGATGAATAAAGACATCTCTCTCTCTCTCTCTCTCATTCACGTTAAAGAAGAATCTACTTTGCAAATTTATGTAGAAGTATCTATCACGCAAACTTCATTCACATCTCGGTGATTGTGGAGGGGAGTGAAGTTTTTATATATATTCAGCTATAGATAAAAAAGTTGGACGACTTCGCTTATCGACTGGTGTCAAATAATAACTCCGTTTCTGTGCCACGTTATGCGACGTGGGGGAACTTTATGCCTGTTTCACACCGTTCGTTTTTCCAATGAACCGTTTACACATCGATTCGGCAAGAGAGATAAATTGTTTACATAGCTCGATGACTTTAATCTTTGGGGAGCTATCCATCTCGTTACATACACGCTCACGCAGATGCGTCAATGACCTTTTAATTAGAATTATTGAAGGAAAAGTATCTCGTCTTTTTTTTAAGCTTATCAGACGTTGAACCTCGAACTCACAAACATATAATCAGTAATATAAATTATTCCTCTGTATTCTTAATCTCTAATGATTTATTTCTTTAAGATTTCTATTTCAGTTTGAGGTTTCAACATAGTTTATATTGTAAAGTTTCATCATATATCGTATAATTTCGTTATCGACGTTAAAGCTTATATATAAACATATGCTCTCAAAAAGATTTTTATCTCGGTTATATTTTTTAGTCGGCGGATGCAGGCAGTGTTAATGATAAGAGTTAGCGTTTATTAAAACGGCTGAAACCGATGAAAAATGGCGATCTACTTTTTTCACTCGATACAAAAAAGTCAGATCTTTTTTGATGAGAATTCTACTCGACCTAGTTTCTACGCCGAAGCTGTGCTTGCGTCATACTGGAAATTATTCGTGCATAAGGTCTCGTAATCTTGTAGAATCGATCATAAATGAATTGATTGGACGAATTAACATTGGATTAAATCCAGAGCCTGTATGTGAGTTTACGTTTAAAAACGATTTATTAACTTAATCACTACAAAGTTTATCGTATTTATGCGAAATTGCTAAAACTTTTCTTATCGTAGTTTTTTTTTTTTTCGTAGAAAATCTACTTTATAAATGGAAGATATAATAATTTTCAAATATGAAACTAATAGTAATAATCGAAGTAACACATTTGATACGATTAATTCTATTTCATTTGATTTAAATTAGTGACATTTAATCTTAATTGAACATAAATTTGAGGCGTGAAAAGATAATCTAGTTTGCTGGTTTTTGATCATCAATTTCTTTTAATATATAAATTGAATTCGTATAATAAACTCAGTGTAACTCAGTGTATCATAAGATACCCAGTGCTGTTTATGCATTTTGCTTATAGACTTTGCGTGCTCGTTTCTTCTACTTATCCAAATACATCCAATCGTATTATCCGTCAAAAAATTCTCTTATTGTTAGCTTTATATACACGAGCCTTTTTTTCCGGCTCGCAACAAAAGTCTACGTTATTCAAGGGCGCGTGTATCGCCGACCATTTACGTAATTGCCATGCGGAGTCGTCGCGTATCTCAACTGAAACCGCGAAGCGACGCCCATCACGCTTCGGATCACGCCTAAAGTGGAAGCTGAGAGCAGCATACCGTTCTCTTGTATCATGCACGACTTTGCGTTACCGTGACAAAGTGCGGCACACACTTGCGGAAGAGCGAGGAAGTAGGTCAGTGGGCCAAGCGCCGGCTGCAGCGCGAGCTTCTCCGTATCGAACTGCATCCGCATCTGCGAGGGGGTGCTATGTCTCCCGATATGCACCCCAACGGATGACGCACAGGAGTCGTCGCGAGAGAAAAATCGCGAGCACTTAGTGTATTTATAAACAGCGAAGGCCGGACAAAAATTTTTCCGCGAGAGAACAACACGCGCGTCAATAAAATTACGTAAAAGTGACTATTATTTTTATCGGATTCTTTATTCCGGATGAAATGAATTTTTTAACCGATAATCTCATCCCCGTTTTATCTTCTTTATTTAATAAAATTTTAAACCCCTTTAGTATTTTTTTGTCGTTAAATTTAAATTGTCGTGACACTTGCAAAAGCGATAACGAGCTTGATCTCATTAAAAACCATGGATTAATGCTGTTTCAGCGGATAAAAGCTGAAAACGCACTGTACATCAGAGCTTTTGCGTTGCATGCACTGTGAATAATGTAAACTTTCATTGTACTGAATTTAGACAGTGTTACGATATATGCATCACAACAAGCGAAAATGGAGTGCCTTGTTTGCGATTTTTTTTATTGCTAGGCGCACATGGATAGCACTTTTATGCGTCTCTGGATGGAAATAAAACTCACTTACTGTTTGCAAGCGCACATATCAATGGGACGTGAACTCCACATTGTACCGCGAACATACACAAATGTAGAATGCAGATCCATCAAAAATTTATGTTTGCTCCGTTCAATTTCAGTCGCCCATACTTGGGCTCGTCCGTACGCGCTTGATTGATTTTTACTTATTGCTCGTAAATTCCCATCGCTCACGAGTCGTAAAAAGTATTCTCGCGATGTCATTTTTTTATTAGAAGATTTTCGTGCGAGTCTTTTATTTAAAGTCTTTTATTTATTTAGCATTGTCTTCTATTTAAAGAGAGAAATGATTTTTTAGATGTCATTTTATCTATTTTTGAAAAATTTCCTCACATTTTTTTTTGTTCGTTATCATTTTCATCACAAAGATGATTCGAAGATATAATTTTTTGTTTAGAAAGCAATTGGAATACTTTTTCAGCGCTTTCTCCCGACTATTTCGAACGAAAGTGGACATAGCCTTTCATTTGATTTGTTGTGGTCGTCATACGAATGTTGATCGATACGCGAATAAAAAAATAATACACGAATGGAGCGTTTTCGTTGTAAAATCGATACTGTTTGTATTTTCGAACGAATATCCGATTGAGAAAATGAGGGAGTCAAAGGTGCGGGACCGTGTATGGAAATTACCGCTGGAATGACGGAACCGGTCATTCAAGTGGTAAACTTTTTTCAAGCGGTCATAGAACTCGTCTTTTTACGGGTTTAATCGCTATTAATGTTGCAAATTATGAGAAAATGCCGACTTCTCGCATAATTTACTGTTTAAAAAACTGTTCTTACCTCCTTTTTCTATCCGGAATAATAGTTTTCTGAGTAGAGACATTTAAAGTATGGAAACTTTTTACATTAAACATTAAAGTGACCAGGCATATTCGTGTCGCCGATTGTAATGATTACGTTTGACGACATCGAGTTGAATGTTGCAGGCAAAAAACTAAGTTTACATCGAATTATTTAAACATATTACAAATATTATTATTATATTTATATATTATACACATTTTTGCACGCTACTCCTATTTCTTAAGAACAATCTCGTACGATTTTAGTAGAGGCTCTAATTTTAATTAATCAAAAAAAAAAAATTTTTTTTCTAAAAATTAACGCCGAAAGAGCGTTAAGGCAAATTATATACATGTTACAGAAATGATGTATAGATGTTCAAAACCGTTTATTAAATTCACAATGATCGTGTTTACGTCATGCTTGGATAGGATGCCAGTGCCAATGCGTGAGTATCGATACTTTCACCGTGAATCCGGCAACAGGAAACGTGAACGCGTGCACACGTGCGTCCGCACAGGTGAATCGCGTTTTCCGAGGCATCGGCTCACGCTGCTTTTGTACGCGCGCGAAGCCCTTGTGTTTCAAAGGCAAAAGTAAGTCGCATGCGACCGAAAAGATAAAAACACGGAAAGAAGATTGCGTAGACGTGTAATAGTAGATCTGCCATTGTACCGAGAATTAAGTGTACTTTACGCCAGTAATGTTCATCAAGACATGTTGTAAATGACGTTTCAGATTGATTTGAATTTCAAATGTGTATGCGTGGAATAATTATTCTTTTATCTAAAATTTAAACGAAATATTCATAAATTATGGAAAGAGGATTGGATATACATGAGAATTGGAATGAACGAGATCAAAGGAATATATTTTGAAATTTTCGTCATTTAAGTTCCACCATGGAATTTTGTATGTACAAGTTGTCTTATTTCATTCGGCTTTTTATTGGAATGGAAATTAAAACTCTGGGATACGATTTAATTTTACGTTTTCCAATACTCGCAGTTTGCCGAAGCAATACATCAATGTGTGTTACAATTTCTGTGAAATAATTAAATAGCTGTGGATGCGATGAATAAACTGCAAAGAGAATCTCAATTTCTATATTTTTTATTCGATTAATTAATTGATATGTCTGGCACGCACGATTTATTTTTATAATTCGCTTCATAAAATTGATTTTATCCTTCAATTATCATGCGATGTGTTTTAGCAATCATTAATGATTCGTTGTTGTTTATTAACTGTATCATATTGACGATGACAAGTTTATATAATTCGACTTTGCTATTCTTTGTTGTGTCGAGTAATAAAGTCGAATAATGCTGGTCATGTTCTTTTTAAGGTCGACTTCTCACAATGCGTGACTTATGTGCGAGTATTATTCTTATGAATTCTGATAATGAGTATCGAATTCATCAAGTCTAATCAAAAAGTCAGTTGAGATATCGTCAGTTGAATTGTGCTATACTTTATTGTTCTATTTTCACGATGCATTGTAGATGCAATGAATAGCTTTTTATATACTCAGCCCAATTTTATTTTATTTTCTTGCATCAAAGAATATAATTCGAAACGATAATAATCAGAGATTAATAATTGGCGATTATGTTGCGCAAGTAATTCTAGTAATCTGATACTTGTAATTTCAATTCTAAATGCTTTGTCTTCATATGATTCTAATTGCAATTTAACTCAGGAAAACATTTAGTCGAGAAAGTATTTTTACACACAGATAAAAGTTAATTTACGTAAAGGGAGAAGTACGCGAGAGTTCTTTAAAAGTCTCGTCGCTTGTCACGCGTTACGAGAATACCGTCTCTCCTTTATAAAACTCCGTGCGAAGCTTCGCGATTTTACTTTGTCGGGACAGAAAGCTCTTAGCGAACTTTTGACCGAAAACAGCTGCATTTCGACTCTTCAGTGACAATGGACGATCCCTCTTCGTGCTGCAGATATTATTTTCTCCTTTCCGAACGAAAGAACTATTCCGGAGAATGGCTTTACCGTTGGATGTTCCAGTTTCGCAGATCTATCGCGAATTATGAGATAGCGCGTTCTCGCTACGATCATCTTGTCTTGCAATCGTGTATCGCCGATAACTGTACGTGCCATTACAGTAGATTTTTTTTTTTTTATTTTTTGAAAATGAAACTCGTGAATTTCGATGAATTATTGACATTTCGGTTATTCAACCTCCGATTCTCCAACGAACATGACGGTTTTCCGAGACTACGGTACTATTATTTCGCGATTTTTGGTTTGGCAGCTCGCATATGAAATTCGGATAAACAATTAACGAGTGCGAACTGAATTTCGACGTGCGTATGCATAGCATGTTTTATGTATTATATTTTCGAATTCAAACAAAGTAATAATAATACGATAATAATTAGCAATGCGCTCGCAAAAAGCAGATTTTAGTTTATTATCATGAGAATTTATTATTCGTTACCAGTTATATATGCATTATGAACATTAAATTCTGATCCATATTTATATATACTGTTTGTCAATTCTTGTGCTCTTTTAATCAAAATATATTTTGCGATTATATAAATTTTTGATATAACACGTTGAATTTTATCAGCTATGACGAATACTTTCTTCGTCAACATATATTTTTAAAATGTAAAGAAACGGAGATTAATTATAATAATTAACGATACTATGCGATTGTTATGTTTCAGCACCATACGAAGGTGGAATATGGAAAGTAAGGGTTCATTTGCCGGAGCACTATCCTTTCAAATCCCCTTCGATTGGTTTCATGAACAAGGTCTACCATCCCAACATTGATGAAGTCTCAGGCACGGTGTGTCTAGATGTTATCAATCAGGCTTGGACTGCCCTTTACGGTACGTAAAATTACGCTCGACGAAATGCTTAAATAGCGCAAAGTTGCCGCGCAATTTTTGCTTGGCCGTCTACTTAACTGTTTCATAAGAAATAATTTAATCCAGACGTTACTTTGAGAGAGAATCACATTGTTTCTCTATGTATTCAGCGATATATATTTCTTTCTTATTTATAAATCGAGCTTGGCAACAGAAGTTAAAAATGATTTGTTTTTATCGAATGAAAAAAAGTTTATACAAAAAGATGAAGGATTATACTAACAGCGTGCTTTCTCATTGTTTCAGACCTGTCGAATATTTTTGAATCTTTTCTGCCTCAGTTGTTAACATATCCCAATCCAATTGATCCCCTGAACGGTGACGCTGCCGCGATGTATCTTCATAAACCAGAAGAGTACAAGAAGAAGGTAGCGGGTGAGTATACTACCGGTTTAATATCTTTCTTCCTAATAAAACGCGGTAGAATAAAATTGTGGATCATTATAAGACTTTAACGATCGCTGCTGATCAGAGTTTGCGTCTTTTTCTCAGAATAAAACTTCCTCTCGTTTCCGTATCGCGTATGCGCATGCTTTTAAAACATCGATATCTCGTTCGCATTGCAATTTCCCGTTCTTTTGATTTCTATCTCGACAGATTACGTCAGGAAGTACGCGACGGAGGAGGCGCTGAGGGACCAGGAGAACGGCGGCACCGGTAATGGGATGTCCTCCGATAGCGAGTCCTCGATGAGCGACTTCAGCGAGGACGAGGCGCAGGACATGGAGTTGTAACCAAATATATTACCATCCGTACCCATATCCTTAATCATCTCGATTCCCTGTAAGATCTCCGATCGGTCGTCCTACTACCAAATAGATGCTTACACCCGAGACTCCGAGCCTCACTTATGGTGACGGCGACGAGCCCTTATTACTTGTCGTTGCTCTCGTCGTCCGTCGCTCGTACGTAGCCGGCTCGCGTTCCTCAACAAACGAGACGGGGGGCGGGGGGGATTCCCAACTCTCTACGAGAGTGAAAGCAACAGAAGCGAACGAGGTAAAAACGGAGAATCGCATACGGGGTTGTGTACTACGCGCTCTTCTTACCGAGCGCATCGAAGAGTGTTTTCGATCACGATGGCCGATGTCTTTTACAATCGTCCGAATTCTCTTGAGTTGGTTCCGTCAATTGTTTATTGCGTTTGATTGCCACGATCATGATAACGATAACGCGTCTATCAGATAACGCGTAATCTGTTAGCATAAACGAAATTTTTAGTTTTTGCAACACAGAATCAATTCTCTCTTTCTCCGAGTGCGAGAGATAGAGAAAGTAAGGAAATGAAAAAGAGAGAAAAGAGAGAGAACCCGTTGCTCGGATGTACGGGTTATCTGCTGCCGGTTGAGATCCGCAATGTCGATTCTCGAAATTGCTCATATACAATACCTCGACAACTCTGGCATCGATCGGACGATGCGTCATCTACTGTATTTGTATCTACGATGTATTTCTGTGTGATTGAAAAACGACCGATACACTAACATTATCGACCAAGAATGACACAGGATACATTTGTCCGATTACGTCTCCCTCGTTTTTGAGATTCTCTCGCCCTTGTTCATTTCTCGTTTCTTCTTCCGAGTGCCGCAGCTGTGCTCATCGTTGTGATATTTGAAAACACGTTATCGAGAGAGAGAGATTAAATAAAGAAGCACCGGAGAAATGCGCCACGAAAAATTTTAATAACAAGATGATCGATTTGATTATATAGCGATCGCATCTTCTTCACGGCTAACGACTCCTTTGCTTCTATCTTAGACTGCATTAGCATCCATTTAAAAAGAAAAAAGTATATTTTCGCAAAAAAATTACTATTGATCATTATTTATTCTTCGCATTTTTTAAGCTTGAGAAATACGTTAAAGATTGCTTAAAGAAGAAAAAAATAAATTATCTTTGCAACATTTTTCTTTTTCCTCGCAATTGATAGATAAAAAAAAAGAAAAAAAAAATATTGGTGCGTATGTCAATTTTACGGTTCTCCGTTAAGGCAGGTCTTTTGTTTAAGCAACCAGTGAGACACATAAAATGCGATGGAGTATGGGTACTAGCACCGTCTTCCTTTATCCTGCCATCACCATTCCCAAACGTTTCCCTCGTAGGGCTTCGCATCAGCGACCGATCGCTACGTCGTCGTCGTCATCGTCGTCGTCGGCGGGGAAAAGATCGAATCTGCCACACAAACGGCCGCACGACTGTGACACGAACGATGTCAGGATAATGCAGCCGCCGTTCAAGACTGCGCGATCGTGGAATTATCCCGGGAGAATGAGTGCAAACGAGACTCTGAATACGTTTCAAGCATCCTCGGCGTCCTGTCTCGAACTGTGCGCATCGGGCGGGCAAAATGCAGAAGAGATGCAAACAAACGAATCTGCAGGACCATCTTCATCGATGTGTCCATTTTTTGGAAGTGAATTGTAGTAGATTGTAGTCGATCCCGATGGGTGCGGATCGGACGCGACTCAACGATCGCTCGCGAAAAATTTTAAGTCAATTTGTATTATTTTAATCTCATTGTTATTTGAATTATATTATAGATTTCATTATATAGATTAATGTTATTAATAGAAGGACGTATATATTAAATTAAATTGATTTGTTATAATGTTCTAAAGAATACTTTGCTTTCGGAACTGGAAACATCCTTGCGTTAAAGAAAAAAAAAAAAAAAGAAAATATCTATTTAATTGTCATTATTTCCATCTGCTATGCAGTTTACGTTTTACGTCGAACATTAGAACTAAAGGAAATGAAATCAAAGATCTCAGGGAATTTTTGTTTGGGAAACAAAAAATTTATGGTTGTAGCATCGCTGAGGTAAGGAAAACAACTATGTACGAGAGATGGAAAACACGTGAGGAAAAAACAAAATTTATTTTTTATGATTGACGATATATCAGCGAATTTTTGAATTTTCAAAAAGAACCAAGTAGAGTAAAGAATTGTGTCTGGCAGTATAGGAAAATTGTAAAAAAACACGAGAATATAAAATTGTACAAACTTTGATGCACAATAATCTTCGATCAATAGTATCTCGTTTCAAATTGATCTCCCTCCTTTGCATGATTTACGTGTATGCAATGCGATTACAACTATACGTAAGTATAGACATTATATTTCAGTGCCTTCTCAGGCAGAAAAGCGTGCCTTATTATATGGGTCTCCTGTGAAAAAAAATTGCATTGGAATATATGAGTGCATACGACGAGCATTTAACGCATTAACGAAACTGTGAAAAAAAATTGATTATTTTAAGAGCATTGCAACTAATATAATGTGTTTATAAGATGTTTACTTTCGAAATTAGAGATAAATGTGTTGAAAGCAATTTTTAGCTTCATACACACAATAATTTGATAATAATTGAAATGTGAACTGTGAAACATAAAACATAAAATGTGAAATGTAAAACATAATTGAACAAAAAAGAGAAAAATGTAAGGAAGCGTGAAAAACATTTTATTGATAAAATGATTGCCGATTTTCAGAATTTTGGTTAAATGACACACTTTTTAGTCGCTTTTCCTCTCTCTCTCTCTCTTTCTCTTTATCGAATTTCTATCTAATAATTCATATTTCACAATAATTACATTGTTTGCGCCAGCATATAGATCATAAATGCAGTAATTACAGCAATTAAATTAAAATGTATATAGTAAAATAAAAATTACAGTTTTTTAGTCAATATTGCGTATATTTGCAATTTCAGTACATAAAAAGCTTGCAGTCACAGCTTTGTTCATTGTGCCGATAAAGTTTATATTCAGATCTTTAATGTATTATGCAACAGTTGCGTTCATGTTTCTTCTTACAGAACGTTACGTTTTCTGTTTTCCATGACGAGAAGAATAATATTTATAATATAATTTACGTAAAAAAAAATATATATTTATCTTTAGCGTCATTACGATTATTTGAGATATATTTTTTCATTAACACATACACGCGGCCGGGTTCCTAACGAATTTGCTCTATATTTGCAAAATATACTGCAATTATATTCATTAGTTCAAAATAATTACTATAGAAATTAATTGAAATCAGATACAGTTTTTATATAATTTATTAGTCATTTTCGCTGTTTAACGTCTTCTTTTAATCCGTGCAATTATGTATAGTGCGATACCTTCTTTAAAAATTTCTCAATTGCTTTTCATTTTATACTTCTATATTATACATTATACTATTCGTCTATTGGCTTCACTAATATTTTAATGTCTTTTGAGACTCGGTGTGCAATCAACAAAATATATACATCACTTGAATATATGACAGAAATGTACAGCTTTTTATTATGTTCAGAATGAATACTTAACAAGATGAATTATCAGTCGTACTTATTGTTAGAGAAAAAAAGAACTCTGCTATTTTTTTATTCATACTGTATTTCTTCGCACACAAAAACGTGTCTCTTCTACTTTATTTTTATAAGTTAGCATAATAGCTTTATAACGCGCGCATTTCGCTAATATGACCGATTTCGTCGACAATATTACTTTTATATTTCGTCGATCGAGAACTAAAAATCATCATAGAATGTACGTTTTACATATTCGATTGAGTTTGAAGTCGTGCTCTCAGATCTCACATCGTTGCTAATTGTACATGTAACATATAGAATTATTGACTAGTTATACGCATAAATATATATATTATACATATAATTATCGATTATATTCGCATAACTCGTCGTTATGTATATGATTTTACTAACGAATTGTTTAATTAAGCGATAGAATAGTTTTAATAATCATTTTTTATTTTTTTTTCAAGTGTTGTTTGTTTTCCCTTGTGTCAACTCTGATAACTTGTCGCGTTTCATTTCACAACTATTGGTATTCTTTCTATTTTTGCTTCGCTCATTATTATGACAAAGATAAAGAATTTTTTACTGTGTATGTAAACCGATATTAGATTATCAAGTTAATGCTTAGATTAATAGTTACTAATATTTCGTTTTAATGAAAAGATCCATATTGCCTCTATTGTGTTCAAATTTTGTTGTAACATTAATAACGGCATATTTTTATACATATATTATAATGATATAATATAACGATATAATTGCATATTCTTTATCTCATCTAATTTCATCGCCATTTAATTTTTCCTTTGTGTAATTATACATATCAATTATTTTTATAATCATAAACAACCTTTTCATAGCTTATATCGATCTTTTAACTCTGTAGGATATGTCCAATGTTTTTTGAATACATGAATAATTGTACATTTAAAGGATGCAAAGGGGTCGTTACATACATAACAGGAAACATAATTTATAGTGATAATAAATTAAGCTCTAGAAAATTGAAACGAGAGAATTTGAAACTATGATTATTGTGATCGATTGGCTCTTTGCATATGTGTTTTTAGTATTGCACATGATGTAAATCTTATTCGCGAAAATGTGTAAATATATTTACGGATGACAATTTTCCGATATAGAGAGCAGCCGGCGACGAGCGATGCCACGTATTTGCCAAAGTTATGTCAATAATTCGTAATCGAAGGGCGAGGAATTTATTTTGCTCGATTCAGTTTAAACATCTGACAAATATACATATATATACAGTGTGAAAGACGTTAAATATTAGAATTATCAAAAAATTTTGCGCTATGATATAGCCTATATTGTCAACGATTTTTGTGAGGATTATATTTGGAGTTGCAACTTCAATATAAAAAAAAAGGAAGGAAAAAATATATTCGATGTCGGAGATAGAATAGTCGGGTTTTCCACTGTACGATATTTAATTCAGTGTAACGTTCTTTTTTAAATTTTGAAATAATGTAGGGGGATAGAGATCGATAGAGCGCTTATCAAAGAAACTCCTTTTAACATGACTAAATATCAAGTATTCGTTCAAGACTCCATTACGTCGTGAATAAAAAAAGGATAAATGAACGACCGTTATACTCGTGTTCCACCGGCGGAACACGTTTCTTGATTTGACGTTTCTTGTTTGCTTTGCAAAATATTTATGCTGAATTCGATGATTGAGAGGAAATGTTCCTCTCCGCTTTAGATATTTTTCATCGGTGGACAAGGAAACAGCAATATTTTTGCTACTTATATCTCGTAATTATATATCTCATCAATGTTATCAAGCGTGCCTACGATAGCACGAGCGTCAGACGCGTTTGCAATAATGGTTGATTAAAGTTGTAATAAAGATGATACAATCGTTATATTAAACCGATCGTATACGATCGAAACTAGTCGTCCGACAACGACACGATGCAGTTATACTCTCTCGCGGAATATATTTATCACTTGGCAAATTATTTACTGTTCGCGACCATAATTGCGATTCATTTCTCTCTATTCTATTCAGCCAAAAATGGGACTGCACAAATCCAATTCTCTAATCTCCCGAGTTAGATTCAGCGATAAGAGAATGATCTAGCCGTACGTATTTGCAAATTAGACAGTGGACGCCGACATTGTCATGAATCGATAGCGAGATAATCGAGCAGCATGGAAAATACGAGTAAAAAGGAAAAACAATTGGTTTAGCAATTTAAATGCATTTCAATATCATGTTTGATTATTTTTTCGTATCTGGTATTATGAATCTGAAGCAACTATAATCTCGTATAATATTTTGTTATTTCCGTCGAATTTTTTTAAGTGTTGAATATTATGGCTTTGGTAATATGCTATTGCTTTGAGCAATATCGGCGTTCGCGATGCAATGGGGACGATTTTCACGTGAGTTGTTACAGTTTTACATTACTCATCGATTGTGCGAAAATATACCTAAACAGTTTCCACATAAATAAGCGAGACCACTATCGAGACAACATTTTTTACGACGTTTAAGAGAAATAAATAATCGCGATGAATTTTACACTTGCATTAAGAGGGAAAATTATTTCGCTGCGAAGAGGCAAAATCGCGGATGGGAGGACAAAAAGAACAAAAAGTTTACGCTCGCTTATATATCTGGAAATGATAAGAACTTAATATTTCAACTATATGGTGATGACAAACTGATGAGGCGGAAGCATAATTACAGGACGGGATACTTTCTTGGCGGTCCGCACTGCAACGTGTATTTTTTGTCTAATTAGGGAAACAGGAATATAATAAGAATTATAATCAAGTGTGTTCATGAAAATTATATTACACGCAGATATATAAGAACATTATTAAAGTGATACATTGGCTAACGAAACATAAACCGAATTAAATAATGAAAACGAAATTTGCTATATCATTATAAAATTAAATTTATTTGATAAAATTATGGTATAAAATATTACACATATTTGGTATTTAGATCAGATATATTTTATTACAATTATTGTACAATTTTGTGTAAGAACGTCGTTTGGTGCGCGCTGCAAAGAATTTAGAAGATTGAAGGATTTCAACAATGTTCGCGATCCTCTAATCAATCGCTTACAGTGAGACGGATTCTTTTGATATAGATCTCGATATCGCTGGTAGCACACAAATCCTTTTCAAACGTATCATATGTAGCGACGTAATAAAAAGTTAAGGAGTTGTACTAATTCGTAGTAGTGACGACGATCGTCATTAACTCTGCAGTAACGTTACATTTTCCCCAGTGGTTCCTAGTCACTGCCATAGCTATTGACGACGATATCGTGAAGAGCGTGACCGGAGAGCTGCTAAAGAAAATTTTTGCCGAATCGAGAAAAAAAAAAGAATAAAAAAGTATATCTCGTTATGTGTTCGAGTTATTAGCTGTTAAAAGCTCTCGAGGAAAAAAAAAAAATTGGCACAAAGACTGTTGTACTGCAGGGTTTACGGGGAATCGACGAGATATCCGTTAATTATCATTGGCAAAGTAAAGCTTTATAAACTAACGTAGTGATGATGACGATGACGATGGAGTTTGGAACACTTGTTCGAAGGATTTGTTCGGGAACCGTTTCTATGTTCCATGTACAATCGTGAAGATCGAATTATTGGTGTCTGTAGAGGTACATATATTTTCTTACGGTATATATATGGTAATTAGCGCTGCTTCGGCTCGTGAAGGACCCGCTACCCTTGAATTGGTCGTAATGAATCGAAGAAAGCGAGATTTCAGAAATGGTTATATTAGCATTTTGTAAAGCAATGTATAAAATAAAACCGTTTAATAGACGTTTTGTTCCATAATACTTAGCATTTTCGTCGCAGTATGCTCAAAAGTTTTGTGAAACAATGAAGTTTAAATTTGCATTTCTAACAAATTGGAATAATTTAAACAGAAATACATAATGTATTTTTACTAAAGTTTCACAAGACATACATGTGGAAGATTACAAAAATAAAATATTTAAACAATACACGGTCCAAAAATATGGTACAAATAAAGTAGATATTTTAAAAATTAATTTTACCCAACATTTAATAAAAATTTGAATTCTATATTTAACATGAAATATATTCTTTAATTAGTGGGATTAAGAAAGCATTATTTTTGAAAAAGAAGTCTTATATAAATATTAATAAACATGCAAATTTCCATTGTGATGCAATAATACCAAGCATAGGTTTATCTTTTTGTCGAAACTAGAAAAAAAAAATGATTCATTTTTTGGATTATTAAGCTTCATACAGATCCAGTGAAATAATTCTAAAGGACAAATTTAAGGGAACGGGCGCCTCAAAGCTAGATGTAAAATTTTCTTAGGTACCTATTGTTTCGATGTATGAATCGTCTATGTAAGATGCTGGTACTGTTAGAAACAAAAATGTGGCGACGACGAGTATGCCGAGAGAATAGAATCTATCTCGAATAATCCGGCCTTTCCGAAAAAAAAAAAGACAAGGATGAGACAAAAACAATTCGACGATCTGGCGTGTAACAGACAGATCGTTTTAACAGACAGATTTCCCAAATCTGACCAATCACACAGAACGTCTTTCTAGTGTTAACACATGACGATGATTACGAACTCGCTGAAAATCCACGTTTTCATGGTTCATGAACACAATAAAACAATGACAAACAATGAACATTACGCTATTACAAATATTTATTATATATAAATAAGATATAACAAATATAAATATATATATAAATATATTATATTGAATTAACGATGATTGAACAAGATGCAATTTTTTGGTACAATAAAATGAAAAGAACCAATATTGTCCGAGTGTTATTTAAGAATCCACACATGTACATGTTACATTGATTATATTACATTTGATATGTTTATAATAATTTTTCTTTTATAATTTTTGTGTATTTATACATGTGTACATATTTCACTGTTATTATAGACCAATCTTCTTTAATTTAGGAATTATGGTAAAATCATTTTGATATTTTTGTATTTTTAATTTTAATTAATTTCCAGATACGATATATTTATTCACGGAATTAATTACGATACGACTTAAAATAATTTATATGGTAAAGTATTGTACAATGATTGTGAAACATATCCCTATATATATGCGTATTTATCCTTATTGTATATAATCTCTATTCTAAAGATCTCTATATTATCGACGAGTATTCATTTACGTGTGATGTTTCTATCAATTGTATTTGTCATTCATATACTATTCAAGTTTAGAAATGCGCAATTCATGTGTACACACAATCCCTTCTTTTATATAATTATTATTCTTATATATTCATAAGGAAAATTTTTTTTAAATAATCGTTCGTTTTTCATATTTGGCATATTTTTATTCAAGTAAATATATGTTTTATACGCTGTTTATTTCCAATGTTTACATCAGGCATCTCGAAACTGATTTTCACTTATATAACATACGCGAGCGATTATTCCGCTGACATATCCGTGATTTATCAGTCATCACGATTGCGAATCAAAATTGACCGGCGGAACGTATCGTGCGCTCAGTAACCGACAGATAAATTCGCGGCGCGCATCTCGCGTTGCGCGCGCGCGCGGCGGTAGTGGTAGTGTAGTGAAGTGAGGTACTGATACTGATGGTCATTAGCGTTACGTTAGTCGTGTCGGGACCACCGAGCGGTGCGGATGTTGTATCATACGTCGTGCGTGTCAACATTATTGTTTCGATCGCGTACGTGCCAGTGACACTTGGCGGTTGCTGCCCGCGGAGAGAGACATGCAGGATCGACGCTGAGAGATACATATATGCATAAACACGTCACGATACGTCACAGTATGTAAATCCACCGTGTCCGATCGCCGATTGTCGCCGTTGACTTATCGCACGCACGTACTCACGCACGCACGCACTTTCCCGCGCGTACACGTATTATACGAAAAAAAAAAAAAAAAAAATTATTTACACACATACACGTACGTATATCCATTACAATCGATCGCCGGATCGCTTGTAGGCGAGTGCCTGTCCACCCAGCCTTCGAGACCGATCATCGACCGACCGATCACCCGCCTGTCTGCCCGTCGACGTCGTCGTTCCCCCCGCGAATAGGAGCTGCATCTCCTCGGCACGAATATCAAGGGACGGAAGTGCACCGGCGTTTTCACTCGTACGTGCATACGAGCCGAACGGGCTGTGCGACGTATCGGACTTTTGTTCCGGGAGCGATCTCGATTCATCGACAGCGCGCGGAGCTGGGCGAGGAGCCTGCGGCCGTCGCCGCCGCCGCCACCGCGAGGAAGTGAGTAAACATTTTTTTTTTTTTTTTTTTTTTTTTTTTTTTTTTTTTTTTTTTTTTTCGCGCTCTCGTTGCTCGTCGTTCGCGGCGAGAGATACGCGGCCCGCTGAGAACTGCAGTCCTTGACTTCCGTAAATCGATTTTGCTCGCGCGTTTCGCGTCTTCGAGAACGCCGAGTCGAGATTATCACTCGTTTCTTTCCTGCGATATACGCGAATGTAAGCGGAAGTGGCGGAGGAGGCTTGAAATTTGCGGCGAATATTTTTACGCGGGCGTATACGTCTCGCGGACGTTTTATTTAAGCTATCCGACGAGGAAGATGCTGTGTGTTTTTTTACTCGGAGGCTGTTAAATCTCACGGTGCTTTTCGATTATGATTATTCCTATCGATAATGAGATACGCGCTTTCGTCGGCCTGCTTCTTGCTTGATTGAGCGAAGACGCATGGAACTTCGAATAGGATCTTCTCATTCTATGCGAGTTTCTTATTAACGCGCGGAATGCAATTACACGGATGAAAGATCGGATCTTGATTATTTATCCGTGGCAGAGAAGGCATCTTTCCGCAACGCGGGTTCATTCTTTTTCTCTTTCTCTCTCTATCTCTCTTTCTCTCATTTTTATTTTTAAACCATTATAGATACGGTTGCTTTTTTTTTTTTTTTCTTCTTCTTTCTTTTCCTCGCGCGCGCTCTCGTTGCTCGTCGTTCGCGGCGAGAGATACGCGGCCCGCTGAGAACTGCAGTCCTTGACTTCCGTAAATCGATTTTGCTCGCGCGTTTCGCGTCTTCGAGAACGCCGAGTCGAGATTATCACTCGTTTCTTTCCTGCGATATACGCGAATGTAAGCGGAAGTGGCGGAGGAGGCTTGAAATTTGCGGCGAATATTTTTACGCGGGCGTATACGTCTCGCGGACGTTTTATTTAAGCTATCCGACGAGGAAGATGCTGTGTGTTTTTTTACTCGGAGGCTGTTAAATCGCACGGTGATTATGATTATTCCTATCGATAATGAGATACGCGCTTTCGTCGGCCTGCTTCTTGCTTGATTGAGCGAAGACGCATGGAACTTCGAATAGGATCTTCTCATTCTATGCGAGTTTCTTATTAACGCGCGGAATGCAATTACACGGATGAAAGATCGGATCTTGATTATTTATCCGTGGCAGAGAAGGCATCTTTCCGCAACGCGGGTTCATTCTTTTTCTCTTTCTCTCTCTATCTCTCTTTCTCTCATTTTTATTTTTAAACCATTATAGATACGGTTGCCTTTCTAGCCATAGAAACCGAAATGTTCGTTTTGTAAGATGAATGGAAATGTCAAAGTGCCACAATCGGCGTGATGAAATTAATATTTTTTAAAATTTAATGTAGTATTTCAAATTTTTTGCCAAAATGAACGACTGTTTTTATGTCAGTATTTTTATCCTTGAAAAAAATATGGATATTAATTTGTAGAGTTTTTTAATTTTCAAATAGAATTTAGTAATGCGTGTCTCTTGATTAAAATGAGGAAATAATCATGAAATGTCTTTTATATAACAGATTTAATCTTTGAAATTAAAGTTTGATGAGAAGAGGAAAGAGAGGATAGGGAGAATGGTATTTCAAGTGTGCATTTCCGACTTTTCATGTTTATCGATAGTATTTTCGGCATGCTCATTATCACGTACGTGATTCGTGAGCACGTATAACAGCTCGAATTTGACACGTATGTGAAATCTTAGTCTGCAAGTGTAGTAAAAAAATATTTATGTTTCATATTCAGCGCTGGATGCGTAATTGTGGGTTTCGTTGATATACTAGCTCTCTTGCGCATGTATGTGCTAGCTTTCCTGATAACACGTCAATGAAAACTAGTTGATCAGGCAGTCATATTTAGTGCTGAAAAAAACGGTGTAAAGTTTTCTTTATTGTTTTTCGAAAACTAAAAATCGAAACATTGACAAAAGCATGCAAAATTTGGTATCATTTATTAAATAATATATAAAATTACATTTAGTAAATATAAATAAAGCGACAGTATAATTAAATTATGCTATATAATTAAATTAAATATTACTTTTATTTGATAAAATTTGAAAATCTTGTGACGTAATCGTGTCTGACAATGAGATACGTGTGTGTTTCAATCTAAAATCTTGAGAACACGCATCGCATCAATTACGTGATTATCCTTACTCATTACAATACTAAATTAGCTGATTTTAACAGAGATAATGTTACGTCTTTGTGGATGATATAATTCTCATTTTTATATTACACGCAAGTTACAGTATATATTTAATATATTTAATTAATTGAGATATTTGTATAAAAAAATAGCAATGTTTCTTTGAAAAAATATATATTTTATATTTTTTATAAATTAATGAAAAACATGATTAGAAAGAAGAAACTTGATATTACAAAAGTAAATCGTATATATTGCAACCTTTTTCAAATATTTTCTTGCAATAGAATTTTCCTCGAATGAAAGAGGCTGTATCGAAGGATACAGACATATACTTATCTCACTTCTGCATGATTATTTTGATTTCTGGCGTCTTCGAGTATCGATTGAACGTATATCCGGAACGACGGTTCGACGGGTTTTCATCATGACACGGAGTTCTCCGTAAAACGGATATAATACTTCATTGGCGACTGGTATGAGTCAAACTTGTTCGATAGATTCCTCCTACTCTCTCCCCCTCCCCTCTCCCCACAAGGTTTAATGACATCACGAGCGAATAGCGCGTTGCTTCCTCCTTTACATATCCAGGTTCAGATAAGATGAGAGTAACGTAAGAATGTTTTAGTTAAACATCTTGCGAGAAAATCGATTAATTATTAAGTAAATATTATTATCACATAATCAATATTACGGAGTTCTCCGTAAAACGGATATAATACTTCATTGGCGACTGGTATGGGTCAAACTTGTTCGATAGATTCCTCCTACTCTCTCTCCCCCTCCCCTCTCCCCACAAGGTTTAATGACATCACGAGCGAATAGCGCGTTGCTTCCTCCTTTACATATCCAGGTTCAGATAAGATGAGAGTAACGTAAGAATGTTTTAGTTAAACATCTTGCGAGAAAATCGATTAATTATTAAGTAAATATTATTATCACATAATCAATATTAGTATCAAATCACTAAAAAAATAGCTTCTTTTTTTATTTAACTGAATACTATGTTTTCATAAAAATTTTATTTTCTTAGATAAAATTTAATTATATCGTATCAATTAATTATTTTTACGATATTTTTGTGCTATAAATATTATTTTTATGATTGCGTTATAATAATAAATCTATTGCAATTATTATAATTGCAGAAAAAGATGTAAATCAATTTTAGAAAAACATAATTTTAATGTAATATTCTGCGACGCAACTGCCACTTAAAATACATAAGTTTATTTGCGTCGTGTGTGCAATTTTATGAACGAGGAAATAATGCGCGAAATGCAATGTAAAAGGTGTAATTTATAAAAAGCTAAATAATTTTAATATATTTTATCACTCGAGAATATTTTTAGCGTGACACACATTCATATGTTATGGTTTCAAGGTTGTTTTTACTTCAAGGATGATAGTCTCAAATGGAAAGAATATCACACCGTACGAAAAAATATATCTCGTTTAAGGAATACAAAATTAACTTTTTCAAAAGTCATCAGGCACACGCTTCGGTATCTTTTCTCTATCGACATTTTTAATGTCATAACGTGGAAATATTTTCAGTTATTTGCTCGAAGCGAATAATCTCAAAGATATACCTGAAGAAATAAGAAAAGCGAGTTTTTTTCGATGTATGCACGTAATTATCCTTGTCAATATGCATAATGTATTCGGATGCATAATGCATCGGATTTGATGTTTGTGATATTGATATTTTTAACTCGATGTGAAATAAATTATTCGCGCAAAAATTAATTATAAATATATTTCGATTGTGTCGATCTCTTTTAGGAATCCCGATGGAGAGAAACGTATTAAACGATCCCGGTGATCGTCGCGAGGATGAAACTGCCGATCTTGTAACGCGAACGCGATTGTGACATTCCGTTGCTCCGCTCTGTGAAAGAGTCTGGGTTGCGTAATTCATGAAAACCCGATATCTCTCTCTCTCTCTCTCTGCGTGAAATCGAACACCGCGCATGGCTTTTGGGAGCACAACCGGCAATCCGAGGTCAAGGTGCGTTGTGGGCCGTAATAATGCGTCAGGTTAAACCTCAGCCTCGGTTGGCGCGTTGCATATAAACCATGAGATGTAAACTCGTCGCACTTGTCGCGACACGACGTAAACCAGTTCCATTCCGGAAAAAAAATCCAAAAAACTAGTCGCGAGTATCGTATATCATATGAAAAGTATATACTTAAAATTACTTGTAATGTGTGTTGATAAAAACTATCATTAATTCATTCAATATTTTAATTTTTAATAATTCGCCGATCTTCATCACTCAAAAAAGTGGTATTGCAACTACAGCAAAAATTTTCTGGGTGCGCAAAATTAACTGAGGTACATAAATGATTAGCAAATACTGTGATATCGCATATGTTTCGCAGTTAATCAATCTAAGTGACAGAGACAGAATTTATATCTGAACTGTTTGTGAAATTTAGAAAGAATGTTTTTCTGTGGCGCCTATCCATGTTAAGGCCAATCATACTTGTTATAAAGTGTGGCTGTGGTACACAGAAAAAATTAGCGGCAAGAAACAAATGAATATATAATCCTCACATCTAACATATTTGTATAACGCGCCCAATCTATCTAGCTCTTTTAAACAATTTCTCTCAATTTTTCGATGCTGCAGTTATAATTGGCAGTTATATTTCTCACAAAGATCGTTCTAGCTGTAGTATCGAAACTCATATTTATCCAATGCAGTGATTAACATTTGGCAATGGGACCTAAATTTTCTAGAAGATATTATTAGAATATTGCTGCTATAAATTCTATATGTAACAGACAATATTCTAACAGATACAAAAAATAGCGATAAATTTTAGTTGTGACACCTAGAAATCTACCTATATCAGCAAGACATTTTTTTGAGTGCATAAAAAGCAAAACATTTAATTATGACAGTTTTGCCGACAGCTCCTCTAATTATTTAATAGCTGTTTATTTCCTTTAAGCGAATCTCTCGATCGAACGCTTTCAGACTTGTGATACTTGATGAAAAAATTGCATTTGCTATCTTCCTTGTTAATATACGTTCTGCGCTATCGCTAAAAATATGGAGCTTCTTTTATGATAATACGGAAACTATATTAGAAGAATTACACGATTACGTCGACACGATGATTCTTGCAGACACTGTATATGTACAATAATAACATACTATGTGTGTGTTTGGGATCGTATTAAATGTCGCCGTTTAATAGCAGCGTTTTGTTCAGCGAATAACGGTAGAGTGGATAGAATTGCATATCCCGTCTTGCCGCGATGCAACGATACGGTTTCATTAGACGATATTGATAGTCAATTGGCAGTTTATTGTCCGACGGTTGTATTGTTGGGTGCGAAAACGAAGCAAACATCTTAGCTGGCTTTTTCGTTGCATTATACAATTGGTATAACCATTGATATTTTTGTGAATATCGCATAAACACGAAGAATTAATATTGATGCTTTTGAATGGGAAATCTCTGTATGAAAACCGATCAACACGTATTTATTTTAATATTTAATACGAATTAAAGATTAAGATTTCAAAAGAAAAAAAAATGGATTTTTGATAAATGTGTTGAAATCCAGTTTATAGTAATAATTAGTAACGCAATATCATCGCAGAGTAGCTTAATAATATTGTAATATATAATTGAATAACGTGAAAGAATGTTATGTAAAATTATAATTTGATAATGCTATTCATTATTAGAGAAATTAAAATAAAAACATATTTTTCATATTGTATATATTTCCTAGATATATAAAAAAAAGCGGAAATTTTATGGAAAGAATTTTTGTTGAAGCAAACAATAGAGTATATGATATCGTCGGAAGTGAAGGGATTCTCGTTGTATCATGCGATACGTGTAATATCATCTGCACGTGGCAGCTATTGTTTTAAAAATATTTTAATGCCCGTGCAATGCAGAATCTTTAATGATAACTTTGTTACGCAGTAGAAGATAGAATCACGCATTGCATGGCGTAATTATCAATAATGAGATGCTTTAATAATTTATCTCGCATAATCACATTCTAGTATATATGTAGTAATAGACCGCAGAATTATCTAAAAAAAACTTATTGCGACGTTTTGCGATTTGTTATATATGGTACTATTTTTTAAATGTATTCTATCTCTTGATAAAAGCCAACACACATTCGCTGTTTATTCTTCATATTTTTTTTTGCATAAATTGGAAGTTAAACTTGTATAATAATAGCAAGATTCATTTATTGTTTGACTGAAACTCATCCGCAGGGAGACACGCATGTAATTCCTTGTTGTGTTTCCTTGTAGCTTTTCTATGAATGAGATCCAAAAATAGCATGTTGTATGTCTGTGAATGAGGTAACCGCGGGATAAGTGTGTCTTTACATAAAAGCAATCGATCGTTTTTTTTTTTTTTTTTTTTGTAAGAATTGAACATATTGTGTTTTAAAAATATACGTTGGTTACTTCCATTGAATTTTTAGAATTTCAAGTTGAAATATATTTTACACGATGGGATCTTACCTTTTAATAACATGAATAAAATTATATTTATATGCATTCAAAAATCATTAAAGAAATTAAATCATTAATCATATCATTAAAGATAAATATAATATCTAAAGCCCGGATGTATATATATATAAAAATCTCAGAAATTAAAAAGAATTTACAATAATAAAATAATAAATAGTTATATTGATAATTTTCTTATCATTTTTTCTGTGTAATTATAGTTGCATTTTGTTCACGTCGAATGATTGTTTATACACATACAGTATCAAGACTTATTTAATCGATTTTTTCTGTAAAAGCGAACTTGGCCGATGGTCGTGCCTGTAATTATGGTTGTTTACATGGACGCTAAGGTTAAGGGTCAATTTAATTTAAAGGGTAGAGTTCGGATAAAATCTCTCTCCGTTTGAAGACAATCGATCGAACTAAATAAATTTATTAAGAAGCTGTACTTCACGATTTGTCGGTGGATTATTTCCAGGCAATTGCGACACTGATAGGATTTCACATAAGATGGTCTTAGTTTTTGATGAATCGGGAAGATTTAATTTTGCAGATAATTAAAGACTTGATAATTATAGATAATTGAAGATCTTGCAGTTTAATTAAAGACTTTTAAAAGGCAATTATAAAAATTGATATTAAGATCTTTATTTTGCGTTGAGTGGATGGCCCGATATTCGAAATATTATTTATCTGATATAAAACTCGCGTTTTACAGAAACATGGGATAAAAATCCGATATATAGATGTTTGCGTACGTAGCGCACATATTAAAATACTTGTCATAAATTTAAAGATATGAAGTTTTAGATACGAAGAAAATTAACATAACTGTCACGGGAAATGAATGGCTTTTAATCACTAATACACACGGTAATGTCGGAATGTATCTCGTGCGATTGATATCTATTCCGTGGAAAATATTTTTGCTTACATTGACGAGAGAGGAAAGAAAAAATCTCACGACTCGTTTGCCGTCTTGTCTCGGATCTCTTAGATAGATAACATCATGTAGCAATTTGCAGTGGCACCATTGAGCAATTAAGTCTCGTTCTTCTATTGCATTTATATTGCGGTTCA
>NW_021851090.1:489039-495325 GCF_003651465.1 Formica exsecta
GGTTCAGCCTGCATACCATGTTTCTACATCCGAATTAACTCGCATAACAAAGCTTTTTAATAATATTTTTTTTTCTCGGTAAACTGCGTTTATTTTCGTGGATTTTAGATTAACTTGTGTTTTTAACAATAAACGCGGCGCGAAAATGCAGTATGCGAGATCAAAGATTGTATGTACAACGGAAATATTAGACGACTGTTAGAAAAATATTTAGATGCCCTGTTTTTACGAAGCATACCATGTTTATTATTGCATTACAATGAATCTTATTTCAGGACATTCTTATTCTTTGAATTAAATGTGGGTTTCTTTAAGCAAACAAAGGCGGAATGTACATTTATATAAAAATATCTTTCATGCGCTTGCAATTTAACTAAAGTTTATTAAAATAATTTTTTTGTTTCAAAAGAGATACTAAATTGTAATAAGGGAATAAATTTTATATTTTCATAAAAACATTGCATTCCTTTTTCTCATATATATTTTATTGTGTTATTTATATTAACATGGTATTTCTCATTAAAAAAAATTAAAATAAATGATTCCCATGAGTTTTCAATAAATTTAACATGCAGTTAGATATATAGTCGATCGTTAAGAGAACATTTCTGCTATTATTTCATCGACAGTAGACGTCATTGTTGCGAAATAAAAAGGAGAAAAACACACGTTTCTACATATGTTTCTTTCATTACATAATCCGGTCGGAAGCGATTTCGTTATCTATAGCACCCGTATTCCCTTCGGTTCTCTCTAATGATTGTTTATTTTGTTTTTCCAGGTATAGCCATGAATAATTCACTCAGCTAAAGTGGCCCACATAGGAGTTTCTCCGACTTTGAGGCAACGAGGGAGACTAAAACAACGGCATCGAGATGGGTGAGCTTTTAGGATCCGCGAGCTTTCTTCACCTCGGCGACATAGTCAGCCTCTATGCCGAGGGAAATGTATCCGGGTTCCTTTCCACTTTGGGGTAAGTGAAAAATGAGCGAAAAATAGAATTTTTCACTGCACTTGATGTAGCTGTCATTTATAACTTGGCAGCTTCTTAAACATGAGCTACACTATGAAGAGTATTCGCTTTCTTTCGTGAGAAAGTAACGGCATTTTTTTTGTTTGATGTTTATTTTTTCAAAAAGAGCCCAGACAGAAACAGTAGAGTAAAACATCAAAGAAATTTTAAACGCGTACAGCTATAACTGAATCACACACACATATCGATCGAAAATAATTTTTTAATAACTCTCAGGTTAAGAATTTTTAATCAAAAATTTATATGTCACACAACGCGGATGTAAAATATAAAATTGTCGATACAATTCAAATTGTCAATACATCATATACGTTAAATAGAGAGTATTGTAAAATTACAAAAATCAAATATTCCAATCATTTTTTTCATGGATTTGCCGTAAAATTCTTCTTTATCAAAGAATTTATTTTTTTTTATAAATATATTTTGTAAAAATTTTATATATTGTTTTTACGCAAGAACATATTAATGTAATAAATCCAATAGAAATTGTGGAATTCACTCATTGTCAGTAATCAGATTGTATGTAACAGGCATTGTCATATTTTCTAAGATTGAAAAGAGATTCAAGCCGGAGTCTATCTCAATAGTTCACAGGATCAGACAGCTTCAAAAACCACAAATATTTTTGCAGAATTTAATCCCATTTACATTCCGAGCGCGTGCGTGCAACGAGCTCTGACCTTAGATATTTATCTATTCGGGACTGTTTGCATCCTCTACACATTCGAGGTTACCGACTATCATTTCCGTAGTTCTCCATATCCATTTTGCTCTTTCAAGAATATTAGCTTTGCATTGAAAGCGCGAAATTACTTTATTTGCAGCTTTCATGATTTTTAATATTTATATCACTGCACATTAAAAATAGTGAAAAAAATGTATATGGATTATTGATATTTTACAAAAATAATTAGTGTTGAATATCGGCG
Organism: Formica exsecta; assembly: GCF_003651465.1. Classification (NCBI taxonomy): domain Eukaryota; kingdom Metazoa; phylum Arthropoda; class Insecta; order Hymenoptera; family Formicidae; genus Formica; species Formica exsecta. The sequence continues at coordinate 491,005 of NW_021851090.1, forward strand.
CTTTATGTGGATACTGCTTGATGACGTAATATCTAGTTATTTAAAGATGTTCATTAATTTCGTGTCTCACTTTTATGAAGGCTATCTACTTTTTAAAACCATGTATATGTATAATAGATGAAAAGAAAGAAGAGAGATAAGGAGATTTATATTAAGCTACAAATTGCATAACGTTAACATATTTCTCTTATATCTTTGAAGTTTATTCTTAAGTATTATTTGTTTGCACTGAAAGAGGCCTTGTTAATTTCATATTTTTTATTGCATAAATATTTAATAGTGTCTTGCACTCTCTATCGCCGTAAAAACAATAATGAGTACACGATTATTTATTATGTTACATATAGTTTATCGTGTTTTTTGTTTGGATTGTGCGAGTTTTAGCGATATAATGGTTTTGCACTGGATAAATTTGTATATCACAGTACTCTTTTTTTTTCACATAACAAACACAGAAGTGAGATTATATTTGCTTATATTTGTTTATTCGTCATGCACACACGAGTTCGAGACGGGAAAGTTGCGCTTATATATGTATTGTATACATATATTCTAGTCAGCTCACGCATATTGACTGAAGAAAGTTTTATTCTCAGAGAAATCATGTATAAATTATTTGCAGTGTGTGTTCCATATCTCTGTTAAATGTTTTCACAATTTCAAAAAATTGCAACAAGTGTCGACTCATTATAAAATCTTGGCTAGAAAAGTATTTAATTCTTTAAAGAACTTGTGGTTAAGAGAATACCCGTTAAAATTTTTACACGTTTATTTATATTTTGTAATTCAAACTTACATTCCTTGGTAAGTAATATTTTCATAATTGTGTTTTTTTTACATATGAAATTTGTGTAAATAAGGGGGATAAGAATTATTAAGGGTTTAACTATAAATTTTATTTTATAATCGCGCAGAAAAAATTTTATTTCCTTCATCAGAGAAGATTGCGTACCGGATTTTTTCAACTTTATTTTTCTCATGTTTTACGACATTAAAGTGCGCAAAACGAGAACTTTTAATTACAATTCGACGTTTATAACGAGGGCGTCTCGGCTGTACAGGCGATTTCACAGAGCTTTATAACATTAACTGCATCGCGTGTGCAGAGAGGTTTCATCTTTCTCGCTAAGAAATCCGTATCTAAAGATGTAAAATTGCGTTCTCCCGGAGGAGCGATATTAAAACGAATGCCGCGCGAAGGTCCTACGTCAATATGGGTTTCGCAGGCAGGCGTATTATTAAATTCGCACCTGCGTATAAGGCTCGCGATCGATGAGCAATTATTTCACCCGACTTTAGCAACGTGTCGTCGTCGTAGCTGCTCGTGTATATGGATGTATATTACACGCGCACTGATGAACCCGACGAGCCGACGTCACACGGCTACCGGATAAAGCAAGATCTCTCTCTCTCTCTCTCTCTTTGTAATCCGACATCGCCGCCGATCTCGCGTACTCAACTGCGCAAATTTTTCTCAAAAGGGTACGCGTTGTTATCGACGTTAAAATACCTTTGAGCCTCGATCTTGCTCTGATTATGAAATACGGATAAAATAAATAATCGGAGAGCACGTTAAATGAGCGACGAGCGCAATAAACGTTGTTTGCATTGATAGCTAATGTGAATATAACAACTATATCCACGGTGTATAGTTTTTGCAATCTTTTGTCGCTGACGGCTATTATTCTGCTTGCTTTAAAACGTACCGGAAAATTGCTTTTTTAGCAGCTAAAAAAGCAATTACGCACACATATACCGGCGACGTAAACATTCGTAAAGGTGGAGTATTTCAGCCTCTATCAGCGCCACTGGTTGGCTATCAAAGGTGCGATCTTAATTTTAGCAATATTTTAAAATATGCGATGTTTTTTTATCATTCTTTTACCAAATTAATATGCGAATAACTAGTAAAAATGTATCCTGTAAATTACTTATTAACGAGAAAGAGATGTCTGCTATTTCGAGAGAGATGATTTATTTTTGTTTATTCCCATAGAGGATTATTTGTACATACTGACACATACATACATGTATGACAAAACGGATCAAATATATGTTTAATGCAACCTTTAACCCATGAGATCGGTTTGCGACGACGCTTCTATTTTTTTTTTTTTTTTTTCATTTCTGTTGTTGCGTGTTATTGATATGCGCTTATCTGAGAGAAAATGTCTTTCGATTGATAATTCCACGAATGTCTTTTACGCAAAACAAATAGATCAACGATAGATAGTTGGCGGTGCTAATGTGTTGAGTTAGATACGCGATTTTTTTGGCAAAGAATGACAACCCGTTGAAATTCGATGTGGTGTATGTCTGTCACAGTGTTTACGAAATTTCATCGATCGTGAAGAGGAAACCGTGGCGTGCGTGAAAAAATCACGAGGAAACGACAAAAGAAATGAGAGAATAAAAGATAGCCTTTTGTATAATTGATCTTGCATGAGAAAGCGTTGCGTGTTTTCGAAATCATGGTATATTTTCGGATGCCGTGCAAGACTGGCCAGGGGTCCGTCACTCGGGCCCCACGATCCTCGTAATTCGTCGCTCGCTGTTCGCGCGCGTTTTCAGAAGTCTCACTCTCGTACTTTATCGTCCACGTGGCCGTTTGATGCTGCGGAACACTCGGGATAAATATTCTCTCGACGATCCGCGGAAGGAGACCCATCAATTTTGACGCTGCATCATGGAAATAGGTCACACACGTTTCGCCCAGTTCGTCCTTGTGCTCATGAATGAATGCTGCTCTCACACTCAAATAAGTTCGCGGCGATCATATCGGATCATGTTTTGCTAGAGATGGCTAGAAGCCGAGTTAAAATGCAGTCATCTGGCTTCTGCGCATCTGATATCTGCACTTGAGAAGCAGATGGAAGCAAACTCGGTTTTAACGTATTTATTGTATATTCGCGAAATCAGAAAAACAAGTTTTATCAACTCGAGATTAACTATGAAAGCTGCAGATACGATAGTATCATGTATCGACGTCACAGTAAACGAAAATTGTTGCAAATTTCTTTTTTGAAGAGACAATTTATATTTTTAAAACAGAAACTGTTGATAAATTTGTTTACTTAAATCAATATTTTTAAAAAGTTATTTTATTTTATTTTATACACGAGTCTTTAGCTGAACTTATCCCTATTTAAAATTTATCATGAAAATGCGCATCTCTGATTCCCAGCTTGTTCTGAAGAAACTTTTAGAGGCTTATATTCTTTTAGCTCCTCAGCTATACAAATAGATAGTACCCGTATCTTATACGCTTAAAGTTTTATGAGGGTATTTTCATTGATTGCGGCTTTTCAAGTCCCCTTAAACGTTTAGATTTACCACGATTAAGATTGCGTGGCGTATGCAAACATATAACGATACATGCGGTTGCGTGCCACCTTTCACTCCCTTAATTACCGCATTTTGTTACAACATACATGTAGATACAAAATTGATCAGAGATATGAGAGAGAGAGAGAGAGAGAGAGAGCGAATTTTGAAACCTGCATAATTCGGTGCATGCTAATGAAAAGCTTCTAATTTGTGGCTCGATAAATGCGTCGGCGCACGAAATCATTGATAATAATGATGTGAGTATATATCGCGGCCGTGTGGCTGTCCACGATATATACTTACTTACTTAACGACGTCGATGACGGGGCTATTTCCAGAAGCACGATTATAGCCGTGTGATGAGATTGCCCTTATTTTCTGGCCACAAAGCAGGTCGGAATTTTATTAAATTTCGCGTTCAAGATGCACAGCGGCGAAAACAACCTAAAGCTATGCAGGATACACATACATACACCCTTGATTTGATTGCTATTTTTATAAATTATGAGTTAGCATTCGGCTCTATCGAGCGTATAATTAATAAAGCAAATAATTTATAAATATATCAATATTTCACGCATGATCCATTCGTAAAAACATTTACGAATTGATATTATTACTTACGCGGACAAACGCTTAAAATTTTACATTCCAACACTCAGTGGAATCTTAGGTTTTTACAAACCGTAAATCGGCCTCTCGTCTCTAGCATAACAATTACCAAGTATAGTCTGTGGATTATGCAAGATCAATTTGTAAGGATGACGTTTGCGAGTTTACATGGTTACTTCGCGTTTAAATCATTTTATACTCGTAAGCATCACACTTTTTTTTACACGGGATGCGCGTTAAATTGTTTAAGCGAAACGATAATATCGAGATATTAGCCGTACATCGCGACTAATGCCCAATGAATTTATGACGATTATTAATTCGTATTGCCACTTCCCCGTCTAAACCGGTTTGTTCCAGAACTCGTTACGCATTGTTGTGC
>NW_021851090.1:498143-504540 GCF_003651465.1 Formica exsecta
TTTTTTTTTATTTCTGTTGTTGCGTGTTATTGATATGCGCTTATCTGAGAGAAAATGTCTTTCGATTGATAATTCCACGAATGTCTTTTACGCAAAACAAATAGATCAACGATAGATAGTTGGCGGTGCTAATGTGTTGAGTTAGATACGCGATTTTTTTGGCAAAGAATGACAACCCGTTGAAATTCGATGTGGTGTATGTCTGTCACAGTGTTTACGAAATTTCATCGATCGTGAAGAGGAAACCGTGGCGTGCGTGAAAAAATCACGAGGAAACGACAAAAGAAATGAGAGAATAAAAGATAGCCTTTTGTATAATTGATCTTGCATGAGAAAGCGTTGCGTGTTTTCGAAATCATGGTATATTTTCGGATGCCGTGCAAGACTGGCCAGGGGTCCGTCACTCGGGCCCCACGATCCTCGTAATTCGTCGCTCGCTGTTCGCGCGCGTTTTCAGAAGTCTCACTCTCGTACTTTATCGTCCACGTGGCCGTTTGATGCTGCGGAACACTCGGGATAAATATTCTCTCGACGATCCGCGGAAGGAGACCCATCAATTTTGACGCTGCATCATGGAAATAGGTCACACACGTTTCGCCCAGTTCGTCCTCGTGCTCATGAATGAATGCTGCTCTCACACTCAAATAAGTTCGCGGCGATCATATCGGATCATGTTTTGCTAGAGATGGCTAGAAGCCGAGTTAAAATGCAGTCATCTGGCTTCTGCGCATCTGATATCTGCACTTGAGAAGCAGATGGAAGCAAACTCGGTTTTAACGTATTTATTGTATATTCGCGAAATCAGAAAAACAAGTTTTATCAACTCGAGATTAACTATGAAAGCTGCAGATACGATAGTATCATGTATCGACGTCACAGTAAACGAAAATTGTTGCAAATTTCTTTTTTGAAGAGACAATTTATATTTTTAAAACAGAAACTGTTGATAAATTTGTTTACTTAAATCAATATTTTTAAAAAGTTATTTTATTTTATTTTATACACGAGTCTTTAGCTGAACTTATCCCTATTTAAAATTTATCATGAAAATGCGCATCTCTGATTCCCAGCTTGTTCTGAAGAAACTTTTAGAGGCTTATATTCTTTTAGCTCCTCAGCTATACAAATAGATAGTACCCGTATCTTATACGCTTAAAGTTTTATGAGGGTATTTTCATTGATTGCGGCTTTTCAAGTCCCCTTAAACGTTTAGATTTACCACGATTAAGATTGCGTGGCGTATGCAAACATATAACGATACATGCGGTTGCGTGCCACCTTTCACTCCCTTAATTACCGCATTTTGTTACAACATACATGTAGATACAAAATTGATCAGAGATATGAGAGAGAGAGAGAGAGAGAGAGAGCGAATTTTGAAACCTGCATAATTCGGTGCATGCTAATGAAAAGCTTCTAATTTGTGGCTCGATAAATGCGTCGGCGCACGAAATCATTGATAATAATGATGTGAGTATATATCGCGGCCGTGTGGCTGTCCACAATATATACTTACTTACTTAACGACGTCGATGACGGGGCTATTTCCAGAAGCACGATTATAGCCGTGTGATGAGATTGCCCTTATTTTCTGGCCACAAAGCAGGTCGGAATTTTATTAAATTTCGCGTTCAAGATGCACAGCGGCGAAAACAACCTAAAGCTATGCAGGATACACATACATACACCCTTGATTTGATTGCTATTTTTATAAATTATGAGTTAGCATTCGGCTCTATCGAGCGTATAATTAATAAAGCAAATAATTTATAAATATATCAATATTTCACGCATGATCCATTCGTAAAAACATTTACGAATTGATATTATTACTTACGCGGACAAACGCTTAAAATTTTACATTCCAACACTCAGTGGAATCTTAGGTTTTTACAAACCGTAAATCGGCCTCTCGTCTCTAGCATAACAATTACCAAGTATAGTCTGTGGATTATGCAAGATCAATTTGTAAGGATGACGTTTGCGAGTTTACATGGTTACTTCGCGTTTAAATCATTTTATACTCGTAAGCATCACACTTTTTTTTACACGGGATGCGCGTTAAATTGTTTAAGCGAAACGATAATATCGAGATATTAGCCGTACATCGCGACTAATGCCCAATGAATTTATGACGATTATTAATTCGTATTGCCACTTCCCCGTCTAAACTATTTTGAGACATTTGTTGTCAGTTTAAATTTAAATCGTTTTATAAATTTTCATCTTAATTGGCGGATTATTGAAATTTATCGTATTTTCGAGTTGTGCACGCGAATATACGCATGATTTAGTCAGAAATTGATTGCATTATGTATACATGTGTATCATGATAGAGATCCGAATTGCGTTTTAGGCAGAAATGTTATTTGTTTATTATTATCGAATATTATACGAGATTGATTTTTAATGGATTATGAGAATAATCCATCGCGAATAAATTTTTGTCTAAACATTCCTGATTTTTATTACATGAGAGAAATCTTTTTTTTTGTGCTGCCGCTGCGAAATATGATTTGGATTGTGCCGCTTTAAACTTGCGGAAAATTCCCTTTACATCTGTTAATTGCTTTGATAAGTATAAATATAAAATATGAGAATGTCGCGGTGTATATTGGTCACCTAAAGAATTTATATTTTTATATTTGCAATTTCGCGCACGCTCGAGTTGTTCGTCTTCCGCTTCATTTCTGATACTCCAACAACAAACACACCAACAACTACACGACAACGGTGATCCTCTTGTAATCCCAGCTGCGCACGATGCAGAGCAGCAACGGTGACACGTTGTCGCTAGAAATAACAATATCGGATTTTGCTGTCCTATAGCCGTCATAGCGTCTTCCTAACTAAATAATATTGGGCGAAAATAAAATAGATTAGATGACAAAGAGGTAAGAAAAAATACGCTGTTCGAACTTATACCTTTATGTTGCGTGCAAATGCAACAATAATGCATATCATATATATTAAACTGTGATCTATATTTTTCTTTGAAGTTTATTTCAAAAGATCCATTAGCTAGAAAAATTAGATGGTATAAGAACGCGATAGTTTTTCCGTTACTGTGATTCAGTTTCGAAGCTTTTTTTTTCTCGCGAGACGGAGAGAATACATTATATAATTTTACTCGCAAAAAATTAAAAGGCGAGAGCATTAAATATTTCTTGCGTTATTTGACTTAATACGTAAAGCGAAGCAAATTCATGTTCTCTTATTCGCGGCGGCTCCAGAAACGCAAAACGTCGTTAATCACGGCGGTGCAAAGCGCTGCCGTTAATCACGCCAACTACACGCGTGTTTGCGGCCGCAATAACGCACGATCGTACACACGAGTCCTCTATTTGTGTTTGCACATCGGATGGAAATTCTTCGTTCGATGGTACGAATATTCTGGAAGTTTATCGTTGATGTCAGACCAATTGATCTATTGTTTTGACAGTCTTGCTACCAGGAATTGTACGCGGTATTCTATCACCGCGACATTCAATACATTCAGGGATCGTGAAAGGGTCGATAAAATGTTGGTTGTACATCGCTCCTCGATTAATTGGAGAAGCCTCGAAACATGCATCTGCATAATTATTCCCGTTGTATTGAACAAATTTAAGAAAATTGTGAAATAATTTTTGAAATTTTACTGCAAGTGAATTTCGTTCTCTTTCTCTCTGTACTCGCGATATTAGATTTATTATTAATTTACTACATAAAGAGGCGCGACATGAAAGCACGTAATGCAATTTGTATTACATTGATGCTTTCCTAAAATAAGAACGATACTGCGATATGAAATTATTTGCTGTTCTTTAAAAAAATTTACATAACGTTGATACACACACACAAATTTTGTTTATAAAAGATATTTCTATTATATTTCTTAAAGTTTTATATCTGTTTATCTTATTAATACATAAAGAAGAATGGTCTTTAATGCATTCTTGTGTGGATTGTAGATTTAAATAAGGTGTGAGTCGTGAATAACATTCTCCCCTCGTCTATAATATATAGAGAGCTTATCTTTGCGAAGAGAAGCCTAATCGGAATCTTGTTAGCCGGAGAGCTTATATTCATATATGCATAATGGTGGTTAACAAATAATATTCCTATGTTAGTGGCAGATAGCGACATGGAAAAATACAGTTTGACAATAATCTATAAAATTAATGTGAGCAACGTAAATAAATGATTAATCTAATGGTAATCTAAATTGCATGATAAGATCTACGATTAACATTCTGGAAGCACACTTTTGAGAGATATGACCTACATATTACGCATAATACGTATTTAATTAATAAAATATTAATCGGTGTGTGCGTGATGTTTAATTTGCGCCGTTATCTTAATTATTGGCTTGTGTGTGAGCCCAGATAAGCGAGCGACGATATCTCGATTTGCACTCGAGATTGAACCGCAATCCGAACACGTGGTAACTACAAGCTATGCTTTCTATGTTGTAATTTCTTGGTAATGTCACAATGTGTAACGGTTTTGTGTAACAGCAAAATTTAAGACAAGTTTCATTCGACGAAGTTTCTAATTATTCGGTCCGGTAAGACATAATTATATCATGCAAGAGACATGGGATTATCTTTACGTGCTCCATTAATACGAAATATCTGGATCAATAGCTTGCTTGGTGTCTGCCGAGTTGTGATCGTGCCTTTTGTTTACTGCAAGATGAAACCACATCCTACTTTGACATTTCTATTGTAGTTTTTTCTCTTTATAAAATTCAACGCTACAGAAAATCGTGATATATAATATGGCATAACATAAAAAATAAACTTAACATCGTAACGCGTATATATTTTTCATATATCATGTAATAAAATTGATAAGATTATGATATATAAAAGCACAGAATTTAATAAAAAATATAGTAATTAAAATATATCTCATTTTATCAGATATATATCATTTCACATGATATTTCGTAGTAGTAAGGTAACGTTTTTAAGCAATTCTTATGGTAATTACTTATAAGATGAAAGCTCTTCCCTTTTACGCAATCCGTTAAAGCTATCAGGACAAGACAGGGACTTGCTTCAATATCGACCCATATCGTGGGTCGTTTCTCTCCTCCTGGACCACGCTTATTTAATGATGGTTCGACCGCAGTGTCGACATTGCATAGTTAGAAAGCCGGAGGTGCGGCTATTGTATCTGTATCACTCCGAAACTTTGTGTATTATCAATGTTACTTGACACGTATAATGCGCTAAACGCTAAACGATATGACTAGACTAGTCATTGCAAAAAGAAAATGAAAGGAGCGAAGATAATATGTAATAAATAGTCAAAGAACATTCTTTTTTATAATATATACAGTAATAGAATGTGATAATAATTACTTAGCTTTTGTGAGAAACATGTATTTATATATCGTAAATAAGTGATATTTATATTTAAACTGTAAACTTTAATAATATAATAATATATGATATTCGTTGTTTTATATGTTATTTTCGCATATTTGTTAGCTCGAAAATGTGTATTATTTTCAGATTGGTCGACGACAGGTGTGTAGTATGTCCCGAAGCTGGAGATTTATCAAACCCACCGAAGAAATTCAGAGGTAATTTATATCTTTTGAGATAATTTATGCTCCTTATTGACTCTTACTGTGCAATAAATATGTAAATGAATTTCATGACAATTTTTATATCGATATTTCTTAATTTTTTAAAATATTGCTATCGCGAACAATTAAAATGGGCGATATTAAATTAAATAGAAATGTTAAAGTTGAAATGTTAAAATGTTGTCGAATGATAGCAATTATTGATTTTTAGATTGTCTCTTCAAAATATGTCCCATGAACCGGTATTCCGCCCAAAAGCAATTTTGGAAGGCAGCGAAACAAAGCGCGAGTTCGGGTACAGACGCTGTATTACTCAAAAGGCTTCATGTGAGTTACAAGAATAATACACCATTTAATCAATTTAAATATGTTAATCTTACGTTCAACCAAAATTGTTAAAACTTTATGTTAGTACACAGAGCCGGGATTAGACATTTCGGCGCCCGAGGCAAAAGAAAAAAATGCGTCCCGTAGTAACAAAAAAATATTTCTTTTACGGCATGTAAAATATAATAAAATATAATATTATTTAATGGTATTTGATATATTAATATTAATTTAATTGGAATATATAATCACGTGCAATTTTAAAACACTGTAAAGAATTTATAGCGAAAAGTATCACCCCAGTCAAGGTTCGAACTTGGACCTCCCTACATTCCGAGATGGGCTTTACCAATTTGACTTTAAAATATTTGTATTGCCATTTTTGCACCCTTTCAAATTTTTTACATAAGGCCCTTTCAAATTTTTTACATAAGGCTGTGTTAGTACATAACATGTGTGAAAAAATAGATGCAAAATAGACGTATG
>NW_021851090.1:506931-520384 GCF_003651465.1 Formica exsecta
CTTCCGATCTAAATAATATTCTGAGTTATATCGTTTTCAACGATGTTCCGTCTGATGAAATTAACCATTTTCAATATCTCATAACTATTTTCCGCTTCTCATGCTACGCTAAATATTATTCTTCCATTTAAAGTAACTACGACATATCTTACAATTTAACATTATTGTTTGTGTATAGACATTGTTTGAATTACACTGCGATATTTCAAGGCCAATGGTTATTTCCATACAATATATTAATATTAGTAATATTCCGCGGGCGAAAATAGATTTCTGAAGATGACAAAGAGGTAAGAAAAAATACGCTGTTCGAACTTATACCTTTATGTTGCGTGCAAATGCAACAATAATGCATATACTTATTATTAAACTGTGATCTATATTTTTCTTTGAAGTTTATTTCAAAAGATCCATTAGCTAGAAAAATTAGATGGTATAAGAACGCGATAGTTTTTCCGTTACTGTGATTCAGTTTCGAAGCTTTTTTTTTCTCGCGAGACGGAGAGAATACATTATATAATTTTACTCGCAAAAAATTAAAAGGCGAGAGCATTAAATATTTCTTGCGTTATTTGACTTAATACGTAAAGCGAAGCAAATTCATGTTCTCTTATTCGCGGCGGCTCCAGAAACGCAAAACGTCGTTAATCACGGCGGTGCAAAGCGCTGCCGTTAATCACGCCAACTACACGCGTGTTTGCGGCCGCAATAACGCACGATCGTACACACGAGTCCTCTATTTGTGTTTGCACATCGGATGGAAATTCTTCGTTCGATGGTACGAATATTCTGGAAGTTTATCGTTGATGTCAGACCAATTGATCTATTGTTTTGACAGTCTTGCTACCAGGAATTGTACGCGGTATTCTATCACCGCGACATTCAATACATTCAGGGATCGTGAAAGGGTCGATAAAATGTTGGTTGTACATCGCTCCTCGATTAATTGGAGAAGCCTCGAAACATGCATCTGCATAATTATTCCCGTTGTATTGAACAAATTTAAGAAAATTGTGAAATAATTTTTGAAATTTTACTGCAAGTGAATTTCGTTCTCTTTCTCTCTGTACTCGCGATATTAGATTTATTATTAATTTACTACATAAAGAGGCGCGACATGAAAGCACGTAATGCAATTTGTATTACATTGATGCTTTCCTAAAATAAGAACGATACTGCGATATGAAATTATTTGCTGTTCTTTAAAAAAATTTACATAACGTTGATACACACACACAAATTTTGTTTATAAAAGATATTTCTATTATATTTCTTAAAGTTTTATATCTGTTTATCTTATTAATACATAAAGAAGAATGGTCTTTAATGCATTCTTGTGTGGATTGTAGATTTAAATAAGGTGTGAGTCGTGAATAACATTCTCCCCTCGTCTATAATATATAGAGAGCTTATCTTTGCGAAGAGAAGCCTAATCGGAATCTTGTTAGCCGGAGAGCTTATATTCATATATGCATAATGGTGGTTAACAAATAATATTCCTATGTTAGTGGCAGATAGCGACATGGAAAAATACAGTTTGACAATAATCTATAAAATTAATGTGAGCAACGTAAATAAATGATTAATCTAATGGTAATCTAAATTGCATGATAAGATCTACGATTAACATTCTGGAAGCACACTTTTGAGAGATATGACCTACATATTACGCATAATACGTATTTAATTAATAAAATATTAATCGGTGTGTGCGTGATGTTTAATTTGCGCCGTTATCTTAATTATTGGCTTGTGTGTGAGCCCAGATAAGCGAGCGACGATATCTCGATTTGCACTCGAGATTGAACCGCAATCCGAACACGTGGTAACTACAAGCTATGCTTTCTATGTTGTAATTTCTTGGTAATGTCACAATGTGTAACGGTTTCGTGATAACAGCAAAATTTAAGACAAGTTTCATTCGACGAAGTTTCTAATTATTCGGTCCGGTAAGACATAATTATATCATGCAAGAGACATGGGATTATCTTTACGTGCTCCATTAATACGAAATATCTGGATCAATAGCTTGCTTGGTGTCTGCCGAGTTGTGATCGTGCCTTTTGTTTACTGCAAGATGAAACCACATCCTACTTTGACATTTCTATTGTAGTTTTTTCTCTTTATAAAATTCAACGCTACAGAAAATCGTGATATATAATATGGCATAACATAAAAAATAAACTTAACATCGTAACGCGTATATATTTTTCATATATCATGTAATAAAATTGATAAGATTATGATATATAAAAGCACAGAATTTAATAAAAAATATAGTAATTAAAATATATCTCATTTTATCAGATATATATCATTTCACATGATATTTCGTAGTAGTAAGGTAACGTTTTTAAGCAATTCTTATGGTAATTACTTATAAGATGAAAGCTCTTCCCTTTTACGCAATCCGTTAAAGCTATCAGGACAAGACAGGGACTTGCTTCAATATCGACCCATATCGTGGGTCGTTTCTCTCCTCCTGGACCACGCTTATTTAATGATGGTTCGACCGCAGTGTCGGTAACTACAAGCTATGCTTTCTATGTTGTAATTTCTTGGTAATGTCACAATGTGTAACGGTTTTGTGTAACAGCAAAATTTAAGACAAGTTTCATTCGACGAAGTTTCTAATTATTCGGTCCGGTAAGACATAATTATATCATGCAAGAGACATGGGATTATCTTTACGTGCTCCATTAATACGAAATATCTGGATCAATAGCTTGCTTGGTGTCTGCCGAGTTGTGATCGTGCCTTTTGTTTACTGCAAGATGAAACCACATCCTACTTTGACATTTCTATTGTAGTTTTTTCTCTTTATAAAATTCAACGCTACAGAAAATCGTGATATATAATATGGCATAACATAAAAAATAAACTTAACATCGTAACGCGTATATATTTTTCATATATCATGTAATAAAATTGATAAGATTATGATATATAAAAGCACAGAATTTAATAAAAAATATAGTAATTAAAATATATCTCATTTTATCAGATATATATCATTTCACATGATATTTCGTAGTAGTAAGGTAACGTTTTTAAGCAATTCTTATGGTAATTACTTATAAGATGAAAGCTCTTCCCTTTTACGCAATCCGTTAAAGCTATCAGGACAAGACAGGGACTTGCTTCAATATCGACCCATATCGTGGGTCGTTTCTCTCCTCCTGGACCACGCTTATTTAATGATGGTTCGACCGCAGTGTCGACATTGCATAGTTAGAAAGCCGGAGGTGCGGCTATTGTATCTGTATCACTCCGAAACTTTGTGTATTATCAATGTTACTTGACACGTATAATGCGCTAAACGCTAAACGATATGACTAGACTAGTCATTGCAAAAAGAAAATGAAAGGAGCGAAGATAATATGTAATAAATAGTCAAAGAACATTCTTTTTTATAATATATACAGTAATAGAATGTGATAATAATTACTTAGCTTTTGTGAGAAACATGTATTTATATATCGTAAATAAGTGATATTTATATTTAAACTGTAAACTTTAATAATATAATAATATATGATATTCGTTGTTTTATATGTTATTTTCGCATATTTGTTAGCTCGAAAATGTGTATTATTTTCAGATTGGTCGACGACAGGTGTGTAGTATGTCCCGAAGCTGGAGATTTATCAAACCCACCGAAGAAATTCAGAGGTAATTTATATCTTTTGAGATAATTTATGCTCCTTATTGACTCTTACTGTGCAATAAATATGTAAATGAATTTCATGACAATTTTTATATCGATATTTCTTAATTTTTTAAAATATTGCTATCGCGAACAATTAAAATGGGCGATATTAAATTAAATAGAAATGTTAAAGTTGAAATGTTAAAATGTTGTCGAATGATAGCAATTATTGATTTTTAGATTGTCTCTTCAAAATATGTCCCATGAACCGGTATTCCGCCCAAAAGCAATTTTGGAAGGCAGCGAAACAAAGCGCGAGTTCGGGTACAGACGCTGTATTACTCAAAAGGCTTCATGTGAGTTACAAGAATAATACACCATTTAATCAATTTAAATATGTTAATCTTACGTTCAACCAAAATTGTTAAAACTTTATGTTAGTACACAGAGCCGGGATTAGACATTTCGGCGCCCGAGGCAAAAGAAAAAAATGCGTCCCGTAGTAACAAAAAAATATTTCTTTTACGGCATGTAAAATATAATAAAATATAATATTATTTAATGGTATTTGATATATTAATATTAATTTAATTGGAATATATAATCACGTGCCATATTATGACGCAAATTGATTATTTAATCAAACCTCATTATTTACGAAGCGCTTTATTATTTCCGGTTAATGAAAATGAACGTGAGAGAGAGAGAGAGAGAATAATTGGAATATATAATCACGTGCAATTTTAAAACACTGTAAAGAATTTATAGCGAAAAGTATCACCCCAGTCAAGGTTCGAACTTGGACCTCCCTACATTCCGAGATGGGCTTTACCAATTTGACTTTAAAATATTTGTATTGCCATTTTTGCACCCTTTCAAATTTTTTACATAAGGCCCTTTCAAATTTTTTACATAAGGCTGTGTTAGTACATAACATGTGTGAAAAAATAGATGCAAAATAGAGAGAGAGAGAATGCGTGTGTTGTTCTCAAAAAATTAAAATTGATGCAATATTTTACATATATTTCGTGGATATATTACACATATAAATTAGTTTATATAATTATATAATTAATTTATTTCGAACTTAGCATGCGGCTGAAATCGAGAAAAAACAAAATGAGACTGAAAACAAGAAATTATTGGGCACCGTGGTTTCGTACGGTAACGTCATACAGGTAAGAAAGAAATAATTCTTCTTCCTTTAAAAGATCTCTTCCAAGTAACATTATTTTACTGAAGTATATCTTGAACATCTTATGCTTGATCGCGTATTCTTATAATGTAAAAAGGGTATATGAATAATAATAGATTTATCAATATTGCTAGGGGAGCAGTTTTCCCCTTAACGCATTCTTTTTTCGCAAAGCGGTCATAAAAACTGTCTGGTACACCCATCCGTATTGGCATAGTTATCTGCCTTGTATAGAGCATGCGATAAGTGTTTGCCAATTAACAAGTTTTCCTTCCTCCGCGTTATCGTTGCCATGTCGAAAAATATAAGCCAGCGTTATAAGCGCTACGTTTCTCACAAACAATTCAATTTCCTGTTCGTAGTGTAGCATTGTTGCAAAAAAATTAAAAAATTGTAGCACTTTGTAATCTTTAATAAATGAGACGACGTCATTGTGTACATTGAACATTGTATTCTACGTATTATATACATATATATTATAGATTATATCCTCCATCATAGCAAAGACAATGAATGTCATTAAATGTTCAATTTATCTACTGTAATGTATGAATTTTATTGAATTAGCGCGATGTATCTTTCACGTACTTTGTCGATGTATCATTTTTTACTAACTAATCATATTTATTATATATATATATCTCAATTTATATATCATATATTCCGTATGTGATTAGAATGTTTATAGATGTTTAACTTGCAGAATAATTATATTGTAATAATATAACTTTATTCGAGTTACATACATCGCGCATGTTATACGATATAAATATATAAATAAATAATTAACGTAGAAATAATTAAACAACATTGTTATTGACATGGCGTAAATTTATAAATTTACATTATACCCACACACACTCATACACTTGTCACGTAGTTGATTATCATCGATTTTTTTATGCAGTTACTGCATCTCAAATCCAACAAATTCCTGACGGTGAACAAGAGGCTGCCGGCGTTGCTGGAAAAGAACGCAATGAGAGTTTATTTGGATGCGAACGGAAACGAGGGCTCGTGGCTTTACATAATGCCATTTTATAAGCTGCGAAGCGACGGCGATAGCGTCGTCGTCGGCGATAAAGTGATCTTGGAGCCGGTGAACGCGGGTCGCCAGGGTCTTCACGTGGCCGCCAATTACGAATTGAGCGACAATCCAGGCTGCAAGGAGGTCAACGTCGTGAATTTGTCCACCTCCTGGAAAGTGACCCTCTTTATGGAACACCGAGAGAATCAGGAGGAGATCCTCAAGGGTGGCGATGTCGTGCGACTGTTTCACGCCGAGCAAGAAAAATTTCTGACAATGGACGAGTATAAGAAGAAGCACCACGTGTTTTTGCGGACAACGGGCAGGACCAGCGCTACTGCGGCTACCAGCAGCAAGGCTTTGTGGGAAGTCGAGGTGAGCTATCTTATTTTTTATATAATTATTGAAGTTTATTTATACATATATAACATTATTACGCGTGTACATATATATATATATATAATTTTTTTTGCGTGAAAACGTTATTCTTTTGCATATTTTTTGGCATATCTTATGTAAGTAATTTTCTTTGTTTATTTGTTGATATTTAGGTGGTACAACATGATCCGTGCAGAGGAGGCGCCGGGCATTGGAATTCACTTTTTAGATTTAAACATCTAGCGACTGGTCAGTATCTTGCCGCTGAGATTGATACGGATGAGCCACGAGAACCAGTAAAAGGGAAGCGCGGTATGGTATCCAAATATTTTAATGATTAATTATAATTGATTATGACGTATTTTTCTAAAAATGCGCCTAGCGTTTGTGATTAATGAAATAATGGCAAATCGATTATTTATATCGATGTTTTAATATAGATCCACCTGGACCAGTGTATAGATTAGTGTCGGTGCCGCATAGCAACGAGATTAGCTCATTATTCGAATTGGATCCTACAACTTTAACTCGAGGAGATAGTCTAGTTCCGCAATCGTCCTTTGTTAGATTACATCATATATGCACAAATACTTGGGTTCATTCAACAAGCGTACCGATTGATAAGGATGACGAGAAGCCTGTGATGTCGAAGGTATTGTAGCGTATTCTAACGATTATAATTCATGCGTCAAAAAAATTATGAATGAGATTTATGGATTCAGGAAATAAATTTATTTTATTCTCTCGGGCATATTTAATTATTTCTTAAAGGTCGGTTGTGCGATCAGCAAAGAGGATAAGGAGGCCTTCGCTTTGAGATCCGTGTCGCCGGTCGAAGTGCGCGATTTAGATTTCGCAAACGACGCCTGCAAGGTATTGACGGCTATGAGCAGCAAACTGGAAAAGGGAACAATTTCGCATAACGAACGAAGAGCTGTTATTAGCTTGCTGCAAGACATTGTATACTTTATAGCTGGTTTAGAGAACGAACAGAATAAATCTGAGGCATTGGAATTAATTGTTACGAATGCTGTGAGGGACCGTCAGAAATTATTGCGCGAGCAGTACATCCTTGGACAGCTGTTCAAAATATTGCAGGTATTCTCGACGTGTTGATCGCGCACAAATATCTTTCGCGAAGGATGTCTCAAAATACAGGCTTAATTACAGGCTCCATTTTTGGAATCTGCAGAGGGTGAAGGACCGTTTCTTAGGATAGATGAGCTTAACGATCCGAGACACGCGCCATACAAGTATATGTTTCGTCTGTGCTACCGAATACTCAGGCTCTCTCAGCAAGATTACAGAAAGAATCAGGTACCGCGATATTATGCGATATAATATAAATTTTATATATTATATTTATAATTATTTTGTCAAAATATTACATTGTTGTTTCACACATGTATAGGAATACATTGCTAAACATTTTGCGTTTATGCAAAAACAAATCGGCTATGATATACTGGCGGAAGATACCATCACCGCGCTTTTGCACAATAATAGAAAATTACTAGAGAAACATATAACAGCTGCTGAAATAGAAACATTTGTGGGTCTTGTTAGAAAAAATATGCGTAACTGGGAATCGAGATTTCTCGATTATTTGTCGGATTTATGTATATCTAATAAAAAAGCAATAGCTGTAACACAAGAATTAATTTGCAAAAGCGTGCTTAGCGAAAAGAATAAGGATATTTTACTAGAAACAAAGTAAGTATGATAAGCAGCGCTAACGATGTCAATCTTTTTAATACATATTAATTTATTTTAGAATGGTGAAGACTCAGGTAGAAGTTGAAGATATTGACGAGAAGCAAGAAAATGCCGAACCAAGAATTACTGTTATAGAAGAATTTGAAGTTGTATTGGAATGGGATAATGGAACCGTTAGTATACTTAATAATAGTTTATTGAAATATAATATGTATTATGTAAATTAATGTGACATTTAATGCAGAAATCAATGTCTTTGAGTGAACTATCTAGAGGAGCGAAAATGGGAAATGTTCAAGATGCTGCAATACTAGATTATTACAGACATCAATTAAATCTCTTTAGTAATATGTGTTTGAATAGGCAATATCTAGCACTAAATAATCTATCACCACATTTGGACATAGATCTTATACTTAAGTAAGTATTGTGCTTATCCTTAACATTGAGAACTATTTGTAAGTTGCTTTATGCACTTCTTATAGATGTATGGAAGATGAAACAGTGCCATACGAATTACGCGCATCATTTTGCCGACTTATGCTACATCTTCATGTAGATAGAGATCCGCAAGAACAAGTAACTCCTGTAAAATATGCTCGTCTTTGGTCTGAAATTCCGTCAAAAATGAGCATAAACGAGTATGTAAACAACAAAAAATGCATTAAACAGGATGAGTATATGAAAGAAATACTTAAAATTGTTTGTTTTTTGGCAATTCTAGTTATGACGCGAATAAAATACCGGATCACAATAAAGAAGCTGTTCGTACTAAATTTAGTTCGACAATCATGTTTGTTGAGGATTATCTCTGTAATGTTGTTGCGAAAATGTGGTCTTTTGGAGATCAAGAACAGAATAAGCTCACATTTGAGGTATGCAATTTTTTCTTCTTTTTATGTATATGTTTTACTGTTTATCTCTAGATATATAGAATAAATTATATTCATGTGCATTACTCTTATATATTGTTTGCAGGTTGTTAAATTAGCACGTGATCTAATTTACTTTGGATTCTATAGTTTCAATGATTTATTAAGTTTAACAAAGACGTTGCTTAGTATCTTGGATTGTATATCAGAGAATGAATCTACCGATGGAAAAATACCTACAGGCGATATTGATTGTAAGTTTAATGATTCTATTAATTTCACTTTATAAAACATATAATATACAAGTTATGTTCTATCTTTTTACTGATTAAGTTTTAATGAACTTCATAAGAGCAATATTTTCTAGTGGAATCATTTCAATTCATCTATATATATACATTTCGCGCGCATGGTAGTAGCCTATTATTGCAATAAAGTTTGATTTACCTCCTTCTTACATTATTATATAATATATTGATGTATTATTGATATAATGAATTTTTCCTTCTTATTTTCAAACATTCTTTATATGAGCAATTTTTTATTCTGATTTTAAGCATTGCTTTCGGAAACTTGTATATAATATTTCTATATTTATAACTTGTATATAATATCTCTTATGACACTGTAACATATTGATACTATATATAATCCGTACTTTAGGAAAATCTGTTTGAAAATAAAATAGCTTCTTTATGCAATTATGTTAAATTATTTATAACATGTAGATTGTGAGAGATAAATATGTTTGAAACTAATAAATTTACTCTTGTAAATATTTCATCACAGCTGATACAGTGGATCCTGAGGAGGCAGGTAATATTCTATTAGAAAACTTGTTAAAAGCTAATTAAACTGTGTGATATGTGGAATGTGGATATTAAGAAGATATAGCATGCAATTTTATGCATTGTATGATGTAGGTCTATAAAGCTTTTTTAGTTGCTTAAATATTCTTTTTAATTTCTTTTAAGAAATTAATAATTATTTTAAAAAATGTGAGCATAAAAATAGCAAAGTTTAATATATAATATGCAATATTTAATACTTAGTTATTGAATGTTTATAAGCATTGTTTTATCTAGCAACTTTGAAGTCAATTTTTTGTTTTTTCATAATAAATAGCAAAATAAATAAATAAAGACATAAATAAACAGAGAATCACGCTGTTTTATATATTACTTTATACAAAATGGTATCTCTTTTTTAACACAAAATAAATTTGCTTGCTGCACACTGTAATTTAACCATGTGATATACGTAAATACATAATATCATATATGTGATGAATTATTTTTTTTTCATTTATTTATGGATTTAATACGAATTGTTTTGTTTCTTATGGTATGTTTAAATAGCTGAAGGAGGTATTCTTAGATGTATTGGCGACATGGGTGCTGTGATGACAAATTTAACATTAGGACCAGCCGGTCAAGTGCTACCCAGTTCTTCTCCAAGACCAAAGCCACTAATGAAGAAGGAATATCCTTTGGTGATGGACACAAAACTTAAGATAATCGAGATATTGCAGTTTATTCTGGATGTTCGATTGGATTATAGAATCTCTTGTCTCTTGAGCATATTTAAACAGGAATTTGATGAGACGGCATCTGCTTCCGAGAAGACTGGAGATGTGATTTTAGGACAAAAGACTATTGATTTAGAAGCAATCGGCGCACATGCGGAAGGAATATTTGGAAGCAGGTAAGATATTTTTGAATGTGATATATGAGAGAAAGCTATTTTTTAGAGAAATCGTATTTTTTTAGTGAAGAATGTGCAGCACTAGATTTAGATGGTCAAGGAGGCAGAACATTTTTACGTGTTCTGCTGCATCTAGCAATGCACGATTATCCTCCATTAGTTTCTGGAGCCTTACATTTATTGTTTAGGCACTTTAGCCAAAGACAAGAAGTTTTACAAGCATTTAAACAGGTAGGACTCCTTTCTAGTATCCTAAAACATATTGTAAAGAGAAAGATATTAATGCCTGTGGTTAATAGGTGCAACTCTTGGTTTCGGATAGCGACGTAGAATCTTACAAACAAATAAAGGCAGACTTGGATGTTTTACGCCAATCTGTCGAAAAATCTGAGCTTTGGGTATATAAATCCAAGGCGACGGAGGAACACGGAAATAAGAAGAAAAAAAGTAAAGAAGAGGAGGATGAAGGCATAACCCCTCGTAAACCACCTCTATTATCTCTATCGGATAAACAAGGTTTATATATATTACACACATTTCAATTATCATTTTATATAAATACTTTTTAAACGAGATAAAACAAATACAATTAATTATCTCTTTTAAAGGTTCTGCTATTGATTTGGATATTGGTCCACCGTTACACGCCGATCAAGCTGAAGAATACAAAAAGATTCAGCAGATTTTAATAAGAATGAATAAACTGTGTATTCAAACTCTGCCGGGCGGTCAAGTGAAGGCACGCAAACATGAACAGAGACTTCTACGCAATGTCGGGGTACACACCGTCGTTTTGGATCTTTTGCAAGTTCCGTTCGACACCAAGGAAGATATCAGAATGAACGAGTTAATGCGTTTGGCGCATGATTTCTTGCAAAACTTTTGCTTATCGAATCAACAAAATCAGGTTCTCTTGCATAAGCAATTGGATCTGTTCTTGAATCCTGGCATAAGAGAAGCGCAAACAGTATGCAGCATCTTCCAAGATAATTCTATGCTCTGCAATGAAGTCAATCCAAATGTCATACAGCATTTTGTACATTGCATAGAAACGCATGGAAAACATGTGCAATATTTGAAATTTTTGCAAACTATAGTGAAAGCTGAGAATCAGTTCATCCGAAAATGTCAAGAGATGGTGATGCAGGAGGTGAGATGTGCTATATACATGTAACTTTTGTGGAATGTTCTTCTACTTATTTTTATTTTTGTTTTAGTTAATTCAAGCGGGAGAAGATGTCTTAATCTTTTACAATGATAGAGCTTCCTTTAATCATTTTGTGGAAATGATGCGATCTGAAAGACATCGAATGGATGAGAGTAGCCCACTTCAGTAAGTTTTTTTGACATGTTCCTATAACATGAGATAGATGTATCATATATATCGTATGATATTATTTTCCATTGATTATTTAAATGTCTGACAAGAATTTTTGAGGTTGAATACACAGAAAATATTATATTTTAGGTATCATGTAGAATTAGTAAAACTTTTAGCTTGCTGCACAATGGGCAAGAATGTCAATACTGAAATTAAATGTCACAGTCTTTTGCCTCTAGACGACATTGTTGCTGTGGTATCACATCCAGACTGTATACCGGAGGTAAAGCTTCTATCGAATTTTAAACAGCTCTATTTCATTAAAATATAGATACAGAATATTACATTGATATATTTTGTAACATTTATAACTAGGTGAAGGAGGCGTATATCAATTTTCTCAATCATTGTTATATTGACACAGAAGTCGAGATGAAGGAAATTTACAACTCAAATCATATGTGGTCCTTATTTGAAAAATCTTTTATTGTTGATATGGGTTTAATTGCCACATCTACCCACGATCGACAACATGCGGATACAGTCTTAGAAACTTACGTGACGAGTTGTCTAATGAGTATTATATCCACATTTTTCAGCAGTCCATTTTCTGATCAAAGCACCACTGTGCAGGTAATGTCTTTATTTGTTGCATTATGAAAAAAGAAATTTCTTCCATGGTGTATATATACACAGACATATAGTTGTTTTCTTTTTCTAATTAATTAATCTACGTGTTATATATCTTGTCGATATATTAATTTTTTTCGACAAATATATATATATATTATTTTTGATGGGATAATATTTAATATAAGATATTGTTTAACATCCCCCAAATTGAATACAAATTTATTCATATTGAGAAAAATTTGGGATTCACGCTTTTTTAACTGTTCGGAATTAATATTGATTAATGAGGTATATGTGGTGTTTTCGCACTTAAAATTTCTTGGTGGAAACTTTTTTGCACAAGTTTAATTTATAAAAAAAAAAAATGGATTAATTATCTTTCATAGAAGACATTAGCGATCTTTCATAGAAGAAAAACATGTATGTAAGAGATATCTGCTTGCAGTTAATATATTCTGTCAATGTTATACATATTTAGAGAGTACTATTATTTGCCATTTTTTATTATAATTATTAAGATATAAGAATATAACTGTTAAAAAACCTTTATTTATTTTAAAGTTTTAATATTTATTTATTACAAAACTGAAAATCACCAAAATTAATGCTAAATAAAAGATAAAACATATTGGAGATCTTATATAATATAAAAGTTTATATTTCTATATCAATGTATGAATAATATAAGGATTTAATCAACACAATAAAGCATTAGATAGAATGTAAAATAAAATGCTCTTATAAAAATAGTTATATGATTTTTATGCTTTTTTTTATTTAAAGAGAATATTAAAGATAGCACAAAACAGTTATAAGGCAACAAATATATATATTCTAATTAAATATATATGCAAAATACAATTGTCATGGTTTTATTTAATAATCTCTCGCTTTGCATGTAAACATAATTAAATTAAGCTCACTTATTAACTAAGTACACATTACACACATATATATA
>NW_021851090.1:520452-521258 GCF_003651465.1 Formica exsecta
ATATATATATATATGTAGAGAGAAAGAGAGAGACAGAGCACAATAAGCCAGACAGTACAATTAATATCAATTATTAATAATCGTATATTGTGTATTATGTGTGCTTGGTCATTGCTGATTGCATCAGTGGCATGTTCTGTGTGTTTTTGGCATGCAACACCTGATCTTCTTTGATTCAACAACATTGGTTTATTGGGTCTATGGGTGCTATCGGTCTATATGGTGGTGGGTTGGTTTACTAATAGAAACATCTGCACGAGGCTAGACTATATTGGAACATCAAGGAGTGCGATCGGAATACAGATAATAATCTTTCTGGCTATGTGAGTATTGAATGCTAGGTCTTTCTCTTAAAGGGGCGAGTGTTATTGCGAGATCATATGGCAAAATCACCTATGTATCTTTATGTTCCTTTTTTCTCAAGATTGAGTTAACATGTCCGAATAAATTTTTTCCCCTTTTTTTCTTGTTTGATAACACTTTGATTTTTTCTAAATTATAATTATAATTTAAATAAAATCAGTTCTTAGTCACCAACTTTGATAATTTCATCATGTTCATAATTGATGATAAAATTACTATTTTTTTTAAACCAAACGATCTAAAATTATAGTTTATTTATTTTTGAATAAATTTAAGAATATGATAACAATCGGAATAGTAGTTTCCAAGAAAAAAACATGATTTTATAGGAAAGCAAAGATTTCTAAGATTTTGCCGTTTTTCTTATATGTTCAACATCTTTTTGGAGGCATTTAAACATATCTAAAAAGTATTTTATATAGTGTTCATTATATATATATATA
>NW_021851090.1:521339-525001 GCF_003651465.1 Formica exsecta
ATATATATATATATATATATATATATATATATATATATATATATATATATATATATATATATATATATATATATATATATATATATATATATATATATATATATATATATATATATATATATATATATATATATATATATATATATATATATATATATATATATATATATATATATATATATATATGTTTGAGGACAGTGTGAAAATTGATATGAAACTTGAAAAATGATTTTCAAATGCATCCACTAGCTAATTTTGAGTATATATAATATAATATAATGATATATATGCTTCTGCAATATAATGTCACAGAGTCATATATAATACGTATAAAAATATTTTTTGGAATCGAGAAAGTGATTTACATCAAATTGTACATGATAAGGATTTGTTTTCAAGGGAGGAACGAATATAAAAATATTAATTTATTCACATATTATATATTTACGATGTTGGCTACCATAGAAATGCTTTAGCAGCACAAAGTGACTGATGTTGTAAATACAAACTGCATTTTCTTCTTTATATGTACCGCATTTGTCTTTGCATATAATTAACACATTCATTGTCATTGTTGAATGCAATCATTTTTATTAACTACATTTTTCGGTGTTAATTATGATTATTATATATACTCACGTTATTCTTAAAATATTTTCTCGTTCTATCTATATGTTTTCTAAATTCTTCTAACTTATAAAAGTTTGCGATTTATAAATGGCATGTATATAATGTCTTTCTATTCAAACTGTTTGGCAGTTAGTGTGTTATTCTTAATGCAAGACGACGTTTTTAATGTAAGGGTATAATATAATAATAATTGTTAAATATAAATAAGAAATAATAATTAAGAAAATAAAATATATAATGATGGCAATTTAAATTTGCTAGATATGAAAATAATTATAACATAATGAGATATGACAATTTAAAAATATAAAATGTTTTATATAATGAATATTATTTAATATCATATAGTTCGATATGCTATCGCGCGCGTTCCTGCATATAATTTAAATATAATTTAATGTACTTAAGAAAAAGCTTTTATAAGTAGCCCAATAATATAGTTTTTTTTTAATTTGCTATTATAAAATGGACAACTTTAATAAATTTCTGCATTTACTTTTCATGGAACAGACAAGGCAACCTATATTTGTTCAGTTGCTTCATGCAGCTTTTAAAGTATCACAATGCGCATGGTTAAATGCTGGACAAAGATTTAACGTTGAGAATTGTATACGAACGTTATCGGATGTAGGTGAGTAGTATCTCTTGAATTTTTAAAGTAATATCATTTTTTGGAAATAGTGTTTATTTTTATTTGAATAATGTAAAATTGTCTCTTAATTTTAGCTAAAGGAAGAGGCATTGCTATACCAACTGATCTGGAAAGCCAAGTAGCTTCTATGTTTAACAAAGCAGCTATGCTCAGCAGACAGACCAGTAAATGGCTACAAGCTACTAAACAACCAAAAATTGAGCGTAGTCAAAGTCAGGTAATTTGTAATTTAGTGTTTATTATGGAATAGATTAGAATAATTTAACATACCGTTCACATTTCGTGAAAGAGCAATTGTGTAATCAATTTACTTAAATGCATAGAGTGACTTACTTTGTATGGAAGGCTCTGACAATGAGGTAAAGGTCACTCATGGAAGATAGCACTTTGTTAGTTAGAGATGCTATGTAGTGTATGATTGCTAATATTAGTATATATACTGTTATATTAGAGATTTACGCATAGGCTTCATAGGTTTTACTGAAAATATTATTTAATTACTGTTTCATAGTTATACATACACATATATACAAAATATATAATTATAATATACTTACTTTTAAATAATATTATAAAACAAAATAATTAATTCAATATTTAATCAATAATTATAAGTAGGAAAGCAAATATTTTAATGTGTAATACAGTATTGAATATTAGATATGTCATGAAATATATAGACATTTTGTATTATGAGATTGTTATTTAAATTTTCGAATCGTAAATCAATTTATTCTGTAGTGTAGATTGTACAAAAACTGCACATGCAAGACAATTAATTATTTAAAGGAATAGTCTAATTTATTAATACTACATATATTTTTTGTCTAGATTATGCGTTTAGATCGAAGTATTATTGAAGGTCTGCAGGACATAGTATGTCTATTAGAGGAGCAATTAAAACCATTAGTACAATCCGAATTATCCTTATTAGTGGATATTCTTTATCGACCTGAATTATTGTTTCCTGCAGCAACTGATGCCAGAAAGAGATGCGAAAATGGTGGCTTTATCAAAAGGTAAAATTTTTAATTACGGTAATAATTTAACATCATTGCATACTATAATACATAAATGTATTTACGCATCTTTGCTTTGCAGATTAATTAAGCATACCGAAAAGCTGTTAGAAGAAACGGAAGAGAAATTATGCGTCAAAATCTTAAGAACGCTTCGGGAAATGATGGCTATCGATCCTGAGTATGGAGAAAAGGTGAGAGTTACATAATCGTGTCTTGCATGTAGTTATATGAATCATTTATCATACTAAGGAAGATAACACAGCATCGCGAAAAAGGGCATTCAGCTCTATATACAGATAGATTTAAGGCAGTTGCTTAAATAATATAAAAATATTTCGGGATATAAGCGCATTATTATATTCTGGAGAGATGATTCAAGTACGTGTGAAGTTAAAAAACTTTCTACTTTGTACTGAATAATACTTGGCGTGAACTTATGATGTGTCTTTTCGCAACGAAGCTGAATGCCTGAGCGCTCACAAGCACATTAGATGATTAAATACGCGATTAAATATTTATTTGGCTTATCGCATAATTACGAAAGAATAATATAAAAGTTAATAATATTTCTCAATATACGCCACACAAAGTCTTAACAACGGGTGAGTAGATCTGGTAGAATAGATCTGTAGGTAAAGATGTTTTCATGCTGCGAACGAAGAACGAAGGTATCTCGGGAGAGAAGGAGTCTGAAAAGAAGAGCGAGTCACAAGTTGGAACAGATTCCAATGATCAGTCTGAGAATGATCGACAAATGACTCAGCAAGAGCCGGTAAAAATTAAAGTAGATAGAAAAAAAGTGGGCACAACGTATATGAAACGAAATTATTTTATGCTGAAAATATTACGCTGAAAAGAGAGATTGATGATATCGCGTGATGTAATTTAGGACGCGCGGATAAAGAATACTTCTAACACCACTACGACATATTACGTGCATTTTCAAAAATAAAAAAAAACATCCAGGATAGCTCACCAGAAAAAAAAATCTAATTTACTTATTTCAAACACTTCTCTCTAATCTGCAACTCATAACAAATCTCATAATTTACCTTTCATTTTATAGAGATAACAAAATGATAAACATATGTTGCTAATTGTAATTGATTAATTGTGTAACTAAGTTGTTGACTAAGTGATTGTCCATTATATGTTATACATACACATATCGAGTCGTAAATGGTGTGGTAAAATTCCGTAAAGTAGAGGATATAATGTACGTTGTGTAGATCTTTCATGCATGTCGCTTAATTTATGCACGTTTATTTATCTCCGTTTCTTATAATATATATCCATTTCTTACTATCATTTTTCATCTCGTTTGACGATACTTTGCATTAAATATAAGATATCTTTAT
>NW_021851090.1:525060-546278 GCF_003651465.1 Formica exsecta
TATTTTGAAAAAATAATATAAAAAATATGTACATATTAATATATAATACTCAATATATGTATATAAAAATTGTCTGATCTTATATGTGAAAGTAATTTTGATTCACGGTATAAAATAACAAATAATTAACTAAAAAATATATCAACAATATATGACTATAGTATCGCTCGTGTGTTTGTTTTTATAAAAGATTCGCTATATATACTATTTTTTATCATAAAGTTACCGTGTATCGAAGACTTTTACGATCTATATCTTTGAAAATATTATTTCTATTTTGTTTAATAAAATTTAACGTTTGTTTAACAAAGAATATATGTATATAATATTTATTAATATTATTATACAACAATAAAAATATAATAAAAAGCTTTTATATATAGAGATAGATTTAAATGTGTATATAAATTATATAGTAAGATGTACCAATACAATATAATAGATTTTAACATCTTAATTACACATTGACTTTATAATCTTTTAATTACCCTAGATCGGAATCATATATAAATGTGCAATTTTATGTGAATTTTGTTTTCCTGAGTTTCTCCTTACTCTCAATAACATGAATGTTAGATAGTTTATATTTAACTGATATATATTGAACATACTTTAAATAGAAGTATATTGACATTTATTAATATATCAAATTAATTGTATGTATAATATCCAAAATATGTGTGCTGCTATCCTTTGCGTGCTTTACCTGAGGACACCTTTATATATGAATATAATCTCCTACACTATATAAATGTCTTACACATATATAAATTATTATCTATATCTCACATAAATGAAACTTTTATTGAAATCTCCGATTTTTTTATGGTCTTCATTAATTGTTAATGAATAAATATATATGTGAATGTTGTTTGCAATACACATTAACTTCATTTTTATCTTTTCTCACATGTTGCACTTTAATTATCATTTATTTCGTCTCGGTCTCGGGCTTTATAAATTTTGTATGGATAATATAATGAAATCTTCTACACGCATCCTAAATTGCACAAATATTTTTTAGATTTTTAAGCACATAAAAAGCACCGACTATGTAAATATACGATTTAAATTTATACATATTTTATATTTTTGATAGAATATGTTTGTGTGTGAATACACAAAGAGAATATCGTGTACTAGACCTTTCTTTTTTTTTATTAATGTTGTGCACTATGTATTGGTACATCATTCTGATTTTGAACATGTAGTAGAATGCTGACGTAAAGTAAATCTTTTTTCCACAGGGAGATGTATTGAGGAATAATCTT
This sequence comes from Formica exsecta, assembly GCF_003651465.1. Classification (NCBI taxonomy): domain Eukaryota; kingdom Metazoa; phylum Arthropoda; class Insecta; order Hymenoptera; family Formicidae; genus Formica; species Formica exsecta. The sequence continues at coordinate 526,332 of NW_021851090.1, forward strand.
CTGACGCGTTACTTCGGCAAAGGTTTTATACAGAAACCGGAAAATGTTGATATTGGAGTATCCCGTTGTGCGACCATTACCCATGGTCCAGGAGGTAAATGTCATAAGATATTATCGGTAGATTTTATTATTTTTTAAATATCTTGTAAAAGAGAAGAGTGGATTGCTATTTACAGCGAAGATATTAAGCCGAGCCGGTAGAACATTACACGAAGTGCAAACCCATCTCGATCGCGAAGGTGCTTCAGATTTGGTGGTAGAATTGGTGATTAAGAGTGTACATTCTCCGAGCATATTTGTGGAAGCTGTGGAATTGGGTATCGCATTATTGGAGGGTGGAAATCCTATTATACAAAAGAGCATGTTTAATAAACTTATGGGAGGCGATTTGAGCCAATCGTTTTTTAAGGTAATTTTTCATACTGTCTATACAATATATACAGTGACACTCCATGATATTATTTTTTGTATAGGTATTTTACGATAAAATGAAAGATTCTCAGCAAGAGATTAAATCTACTGTGACAGTAAATACATCTGATATGGCGGCTAAAGCACACGAGGATAAAGAGGGCAAAGAGGTAGACAAGATGTCGCGAAAACGTGGATCAGGTATAAGATAAAATAAATTACTGTTACTACATTGAGTTATTATGTTCTATTTAATTTATATTTTATGTATGCGTTAACTTAAGCATATGTATAAGTGTATGAATTAATTATACGTAATAGATATATTAGATCAGTTTTTATATATAGGGAAGCTCAATGGAATGGTAATAACTGACGAGCTTCATGAGGAATTAAATCAGGTTGCAGTGTCCAATGCACAGGTATACGCGAACATACAAAACGGTCTTGCGCCTGGCGAAGACGTGGCGAATAATACGTTAGAAGATATATGTGAAAAATTGGATAGGAACAAAAGCGGTAGTGCGTCTGATGACGATGAGGGTCAATTGAGTCCTAAAGTTTTAGTGATGCAACCGATTCTGCGTTTCTTGCAACTACTTTGCGAGAATCACAACAGAGAATTACAGGTGCTACTGTCTATCCGGAATTCGTAGTTTTTTGATACATTCTGATTTTAATAAATCATTTCCATTACTCTTACATATAGAATTTCCTACGGAATCAAAATAATAAAACAAATTTCAATCTGGTATCTGAGACGCTCATGTTTTTGGACTGCATCTGCGGCTCTACTACCGGTGGATTGGGTCTCCTTGGGTTGTACATCAACGAATACAATGTAGCGCTGATTAATCAAACTTTGGAAACGTTGACGGAATACTGTCAGGGACCGTGCCACGATAATCAAAACTGCATCGCCACACATGAATCCAACGGTTTAGATATTATAACGGCATTGATACTGAATGATATCAATCCTCTGGAAAAGACCAGAATGGATCTGGTATTGGAATTAAAGAATAATGCTAGTAAATTATTGTTGGCAATTATGGAGAGTAGAGGTGACAGCGAGAACGCCGAAAGAATCATGTACAATATGAATCCGAAACAGCTTGTAGATGTGGCATGCAAGGCTTTTCATCAGGAATCGCTGGATGACGTCGGTGACATTGATGACTCCTCGACAAACGGAGAGGAAGGAGTGTCGCCCAAAGAAGTAAGGAAATATATAACACGAATACTTTATTGATTTTTTATAATTATTTTAATAAACATAATTTATATATTTTAATTGTACATATAATTTTTTTTTCTAGGTTGGGCATAATATCTACATCTTGTGTCATCAATTAGCGCAACACAATAAGGAACTGGCAGCGATATTGAAACCATCGGAACAGAACAATGCGGATCCAAAAATTAATAAAGCGTTGCAGTACTATGCATCTCATACAGCTCAAATAGAGGTGATGTAGTTTTTGTGTATAAATATAAAAATAGTTTATTTTTTAAAAAGAAAGAGAGAGAAAAAGAGAGAGAGAGGACCATTATATAATATATACTTTATTAATAAAATATTTTTACGTTTCAGATTGTGAGACACGACAGAACACTCGAACAAATTGTTTTTCCTATTCCGGAGATCTGCGAACTTATAACTGTCGATACAAAAATAAGAGTACTTAACACTACGGAACGAGATGACCAAGGGTCGAAAGTTTCCGATTTCTTCGAAAGGACAGAAGATATGTTTAATGAGATGAAATGGCAAAAAAAGCTTAGAGGCATGTTTATTGATTAAATAAATTAAAGTAGGATAGTAATGAAATTTTTCTAATAATAAATCAATTTTAATTTATAGGGCAATCAATGTTGTTCTGGATGAGCAGTTATATGTCATTATGGAGTAACATTTTATTCAATTGTGCCGTTCTCATAAATCTTATTGTAGCCTTTTTCTATCCGTTTGTGGATTCTGTGCCTAGTGAGTTTTTAATTAACAAGAGTTGAATTTCTAAAAACTGTCTTGATATATAATACACGATACTTTTTTATTCTCTATTTGTAGAACTCAGTTATCATTTGTCAGCTTTAATTTGGACAGTTATGCTTGCATCTGCTGCTATTGTTATTACCTTGCCAAGGGAATCTGGTATACGTACATTAGTCGCATCAACAATATTGCGATTGATATTCTCTGTAGGTCCAGAACCAACGTTGTGGTTGCTCGGTTTTGTTACGGTAAAAAATATAAAATATATATGTATATGATTGTAATATATATGCGATTTAAAATATGTATTTTTAAATATGTATTACATTTGTGTTGCAGATTACATTTAAAGTTGTACATCTTATAAGTATTATAGGTAATCAGGGTACCCTGACTAGAAGTATAGAGCAAATAATAACCAATATCGAACTTTTATATCACATATTGTATTTAATATTCTGTGTTCTGGGGATTTTTATGCATCCGTTTTTCTATTCAGTTTTAGTAAGTGACGAAGAATGAATTATTTTTTACTCCCTTTTTACAAATATGTACAAAATTGTAACATTGTCATTTATTTTAGCTCTTTGATGTGGTTTACCGCGAGGAGACTTTGCTCAATGTAATAAAATCTGTAACTCGAAATGGAAGATCTATCATACTCACTGCTGTGTTAGCCTTGATTTTAGTTTACATGTTTTCCATCATTGGTTTTATGTTCTTTAGAGACGATTTTCTCGTTCCTGTGGATGAGGAAGTTATATGTGAGTTTAAACCTTTGGTATTATACATTTTATCATACAATTTATATAGATATTTTTAATTTTATAAATATTCTTAAAATTTATTTTATTTATAGCTTCCATTGAGCAGGAAGTTGCAGATACTTGTAGCATTGGTGACAAGGAAAAATGTGAAGCAACAGAGACTATATCACGATATGGTCGCGAAGGTAGATATATTGCAATGATGTAATTTGAATAATATAATTTTTTACTTGAATATAAAAATAATATTTATTGTGAAATAAATTTTTTAAACAATTTAGCAAATGAAAAAGAAGATAAAGCTGAGATGATTAGCGTTGGCGGAGAGTTGAAGGAACGATCTTGTGATTCACTCGTTATGTGTATCGTTACCACATTAAATCAAGGGTTGAGGAACGGTGGTGGAATTGGAGATGTTCTACGCGCACCATCCAGCATCGTAAGTACAGGAATATCACAAAAACGGTTAAATAAGTTATTTTATACACAAAAACTTTGTTATGTTTCAGGAACCTTTGTTCGTTGCAAGAGTTGTGTACGACTTGCTATTCTTCTTCATTGTGATAATTATCGTTTTGAATCTCATCTTTGGTGTGATTATTGATACATTTGCGGATCTTAGATCGGAGAAACAGCAGAAGGAATTGATTTTAAAAAATACTTGTTTTATTTGTGGCAAGTATTTATTTCATATATTGTTTGTTTTACGTTTTCTCTATACTTTTATATTTTGACATACCGTAGGATATATTTTACAATTTCATATATGTATTGAAATATTCCCTTTTTTTTACAGGTTTGAATAGATCAGCTTTTGATAACAAAACAGTTTCCTTTGAAGAACACATAAAGCATGAGCATAACATGTGGCATTACCTCTACTTCATTGTTTTGGTGAAGGTGAAAGACCCGACAGAATTCACAGGCCCGGAATCATATGTTTATGCCATGGTTAAGGTAATAGTTCATAGAGCTTGAAAAATTTGGGCGATGCTTATGTCTTTAAGCTCTATGTACTTTCACAGGATCGAAATCTGGAATGGTTCCCGAGATTACGGGCCAAGTCATTGGCGGCGGATGAAGGTGAAGGTGAGCAAGTGGAATTAAGAAGTTTACAGTCGCAATTAGAATCCACGCAGCAGTTAGTTAAATGTTTGTCGCATCAACTCATGGAGCTTCGTGATCAGGTACGCCAATTGAGAATATTATTTAAATTTTACTTCAAAGCTAACTATTAAGTTAGCAAAAATATTCAAGCAATATTTAAATATACAAATCATATACTTTTATTTATTTTGAAAGATGACGGAGCAACGAAAGCAAAAGCAGCGATTGGGGCTTCTGAATTCTGCTTCTGCAGTCTTACATAATGTACCCACGTAAACTTAAGGTGTATTTGTAATTTCCGTCTTATTCCGGACGAATCTCAGTTTGATACTCCAAGATAATATATGTAGCGATATTCATGTGTTCTTAACAGGCATTTAAAGACACGAGAATGAATCGAGTGGGTAACCCGAGGCATTTTTACGGTTTTGTTCCTAATTTTAATGAAAGTAAAATACACCTAGGGCATTAAACATTATCATTCTCTTTTTCATCATATAGGCTTTCGACCTGGTTTATCGATTAACCATCAAGGAATCTCTATGTACCGTAAATTGCATTGTTTACCAATGTATAAATATTGTTACATAAATAGAGAGAAGAATTAAGCGTATCCATTAATGTAGTAAAAGAGATATAAATTAAAACTTCCAATTACTATATAAAATGTCGTAAGGTAATATTCTAATATCTTAGAATATTCTTCTTTTTTTATATGTGATTAATCCACTATGTTTTAGTTACGCTACTATAATTTAGATGTATTCATATATATGGATACATTAAATAAAGATTTTAGTATCGGAATTTTACAACAATTACAAATTTTATATATATTTCTGTTTTGTGTTATTAAAGCCGTGATTGTTTATGAAATTTTTTTTTCGTAAATTATAAAGATTTTTTAAACAAAATATATGATTAAAATATCTTTATATATACATTTGTAAAATCGTGTGTGTGTACAAACTTTCTGTATTATATATATTTAACTTGTATGTATATTGTGTATATATATGCATATATATACATATATATATATATATATACTATGTATATCTGTTTGTTTGGGAATAATTCTTTCATTGTCGGTATCACATTCTTTACAATTATACATAATCGATTATTTCTTTCTTCATATATGTAAATAAAACAACATATGAAATTGTTTAAAACATATATCTTAGCAATTATGAATATTTAATTTTATAATAACAATAACACGCTCAAAAATTTCAATTTTGTAAAAGCTAATATTGAAATTTATATTGTGAAATGTATGTGTTATACACTATTAATGATAATTTGCAATGCGATCAAAAAATGTATGTGCAAATTAAAATTTGTACCTGCGAATCAGATGAGATCGTTCGTTCAATTGTTTGTGAAGATGATCGTGATCGTGGATATATCACGATATTATTAATATAATTAACGAAAACACGGTAATTAATAGGGATCAATCGACTATATTGCAATACGCGTATAGAAAAAATTTTTTGAAATTTTAGATATTCTATAAATGGACGAATTTCAAAATGTTGATATCCAATTATTTATTGTTAATGTATAAAATGATAGTTTATATATCGTAAATTTTAATCAAGTTGTGTTATATTACAATGTAAGTACATGACACTTGAATATTGCGTTGTATGTTATTATAGAGATTTAATTCATGTCTTTAAAATAATTTTTGAGATTTTTGTCTACATACATATATATATAGATATATAATATGTAACTTTATATTTCTTTCTAATGTAATATGGAAAAAAAATAACGTAATGTATATATTTTATTAGATTTTAAAATTATCTAGAGATGAAATGATGTCGTTTAGATTATATAAAGCATTTTTCTTATCTCCTATTGTATTTATAACAGTCTTCTCAAATTTTCCTTATTTTATGTCAGATATTATACTGTTAGATCTTTAAATGAATTCAAATAATACCTATTGAAATATGTTTCTTCTAATATCTGTTACGTCTAATATCTTGCGCGCGTGCGATCTTATTATATACTATACATAATTACATTATGGATGTAGATGCATTCTTACTTACATGTGTGAATAAATTATGTTTTTTCTTAATGAAGCTGTTTATTGCATATTTTTATATTAATAATGTGTCATATATCTTATATTAATAGTGTATCATAATTTTTCATATCCAATCTTTACATATATTGTAATATATATATTACAGAATAATTATCTCTGAGAAACGGTTCACGAAAATGGTTAATACTTATATTTATATTATTTTTTATCAAAACATTATTAATTTTCTTATAAATTATGTAATCTAAAATAATTGAATACTAATTGTATTATTAATTTATATTAAAATTTATTGAACTATAAAAATAATTTTTTAATCAGAGTTCAATCAGAACTTCGCGTAATAAACAATTAATCAAAGCTTTTAAATTATTTTTCATTGTTATATACGTTATTCTAATTTATATATGTAGATGTAATTAATGTGGGTGATATCTCATAATGTTTTTAGTATTACATGAAACGAAATAAAATGACATGAAGATAAATATATTATTTAATCGCAGAGTAAACAAATACGGTATTTGTGTGATCATCGATGATTTGTTAAAACTTTTGTTGATCGCGCGCTTGCAAAATTAGTCTTTAGAAATATCGCGAGCGATCGTGAGTATCGAATTTCGCGCGCTTTTCAATGTCACTTTCCCGCGTTATTTTCCCGCCATAATCAACGTGAAACTGCTAACGTCATTCCGGAGTCGGTAACGAAACGTTGAGCGCGGGACGGATCGACTCTGAATCGCAACGCATTTAAATGGTGAGTAAATCATAATTGAAATAATATGTTAATATTTCTCGATTGCGTAGCATGTAAATACGGCGTTTGGCGACGTGCGACGATTGTTGTTTACGAGCGGTCACATTGTTGTCATTCGCGCGGCGACAATAGAACAGATAGGCAGCAACGCGACGCGCTCGTATACGCATTAATTTTCGAGACGCGATTGTAAAAAGTATTACGGAATCATTTCTCTGAGTGAATGATTAATGTATATCATTTCGCGCAATTATTTAACTTGTACGATTAAGTAACTTGTATATTAAGGCGACGATTTGGTTTCGGAGTAAATATTTCGCGCATTTTATTCGCGTGAAGTAAGTATCGCGTCGTATCAAGTAAAAGCTGCTGACGTCGTTCCGGAGTCGGCGAAGAAACGTTGCAAGCGCGGAATGGATCGATTCTGAATCGCGACGCATTTAATTAATGAGTAAGTTATAATTGGAATCATATATGTTAATATTTGTCGATTGCGTAGCATGTAAATCTGTTAGGCGACGTGCGACATATCGTTGTTTACATTACACGGTCGTATTGTCATTCGCGCGGCGAGAGTCGAGTAAGTAGGTCAACGACGCGGCATCGCATTTTCGCGATCGTGAAAAATATTACGTCGAACATGATCATGATGTACAAGCGTGTGATTAGTGGGTATCAATCGCAATTACTCAATTCGATTAAACATATCGCGGCGACGGCTGTTTGTCGAAGAAAATAATTCGCGCTTTTTCCGCTTTATTCTCTCGTCATAACCAAGTGCGCGCGTTCATTAATTGCATTCGGGCGAGATTAGTGCGCGCGTAATCGTAATTAATTTTTGCAAATACGCGCTTAATTGCAATTAACTGTTTTCGCTAGCGAGTGCCATGAAGGAGAGCCAAACAATGAAATAAGAGAGAAAGAAGAGGCCTGAAACGGCATAAAGTTTCGGCAGAGGTGAACCATAAGGTGAATGATTAATTATTTGTTTATATATATATTATCATTTATAAAAAATTTAATAAAAGAAAAAATTTAAGGCTGTAATTATTTTTTAAGATATAAAATATAGTTTTGATACTTGCTTTAATTTAGATTAAATATATATATATATATTTGTGTATTTTACAGATCAACACTACGTAATATGCTGTGCAACTCCGCCGCTGCGCATCGTACCGGTGAGTTTAAATTGTTTTCTGTTTTAATTATGAGGTAATGGATTTGTGAAAATTATCAAATATGTATAAGAAATGTATCTATAAGATGACAAATATATTAGAAACAAATCAAACAATTAAAAATATTTTTCTGGTAATTATTCATATATAAAAGTTTGCATTTAAATTTGTAATGATAATAAATAAATGCAATAGTAAAATCTTATTTATTATGTTTGTTTTCATAAACTATTTAATATTAGAAGCCATTATTTATTTCAAAATTATATTTAAAAATAATAAAAGTTTAAATAAAGAATATATAGAAATATTATTGATATATATATATATATATATGCTTCACAAATCCATTGTGCCTTAAAATGGATTAAGATAAATTGGGCAATATTTAATCCTGGAATATATGTGACTGCATACAAAGATGCACACGTACAAATAATTCATAACTTGAACATTATTTTTATTTATGCGTTATTGACCAGTTTGGTCATTTATCCCATAAAAAATATTTCCACAGCTCGAGTATGATTGATATAAAATAATGAGCAATAATAAAATAATTTTTGCTAGAAAAAGAAATTTTAGCTTACTTAGATTTTTCCGACTGAAAAACAATGATATTTTATGTATTAAATTTCAAGTCAGTTTTTTTACATTTTTTATCTGCATCATGTAAGCTATTTTTTGCATAGAAAAATGTCTTGAGTTTAATTAAAACTTTATCCAATTTTCCCAAAATATGGTAATATTTTACGATAAAGTCGATTTGCAATGATTTTTATGATATGTTTTTACAAATTATTTCAATTTCACGTACATTACAATGAATCTTTCTTAATATATCCAGTAACAAAGTACTATAGTTTGATATTCTACATTAAGCATTTTATTTTGCTCGCTTTTTATTTTTAAGATGATACGTAAAAATGATAAATATGATATGTTTTTTAGAAGACATGTTACATATTTATATACATTGAGATAATTGTATTTTCATACATTCATAAACATTTTTATTTTTAATTTTTTTTTCGATTTATTAAATGATATATGGCATAGGGAAAAAATGGCGCGTATAACGCGTACTTTATAATATTCTAGTCTCTAATAAAAAAAGGTGATTATGTGATTATCGTGATTATTAAACTGCCTGCATCTTAAAATATAAAATTTTATCTTGAGTATCTCATATCAAACGTTCTTGTAAGACGAGATTCAAGTAATAATAATAAATATAGGCCTGAGCTAAACAAAAGGACAAGTTAGTGTTTCATTTTACTTTATTTAGACTTTATATGAAACAATTGACTATTTATTGTGACTTATATATACGTGGCTAGTACATGTACATGTAACACGTATTTTTCTTTCATTAGGTCGCACGTGTTTTGTGTAAAATCGGTATACTTTCCAAATAAAAGGCCAGCTATTGCATAAATACGCAGTAATAATGTTGAACGTAATTTCTACAAATACAATATGAATAGTGAACATAGAAGCGCATAGTATTTTTCGTACTTCTCTTTGAAAAATTAATTTTTTAACATATTGCTCACACATCTACATTCTTTATATTAAATTACATTGCTGCGCGTCGATTTCGATTTCATTGCATCACTCGATAATTAAATAGATAATGACTTTCATGTCTGGTTTGACGAGGTTTTCGGCGAGTATAATATCGCTTTACCTTATGAATTACAACAACGTATTATAATATAAGTGCCCCTGTCTGCGTATCGCTAAACACGAATTTAGTAACAACGCGTATAAAAGTAATTCGAAGTGTTACGACAACAAATATTAAAATTCCCAAGTAAAACTTCTATAGTATGATTATAATGTATCATTAATCAATTTTCTCAATCTATTTTGGGAATGCATATTTCTTTTTTCGATTGTAGAGGAAGCACAAAAATTAATTTAAATAAATTTACATTTTTAAAAATTACATTCTGAGCATAAAATACAATGTAGAGATATGATTTATAAATTTTAAGAAAAGATCGAGTGAAAAGATCTCCGCAAAATATCAAAAACGTAACTTTCGATATTACAGCGGTCAATAACATATCTATATGTTTGTATTTTTAAAATGAGATCAGATACATTTAATGTATATGAGATAAAAATTATAAAACGAGGATGATACAACAGAATAACACACGAATTCCTTTTTACATTAAAATACATTCGATATAAAGACTCTTTCAGAGGAAGTGCATAAGGATGACTAATGTTATTATTCTTAGGCCAATACACGTTGCATTACCTTAATTAGCTGTAGAAAGAAAAAACGCGATGAGATTTCACAGATTCATTATAAAATCAATGGAAAATTGTAGAAACATTCTCGCATTGTTGTACAGCTGGTTAGGAGTACGCGATTCGCGATTCATTCTATCGGGTGGCATTAGCAAATACGTACATTAAATATTTACGACCTCTATCATTTATTTCCATTTTATTCCTCAGTAATAATCAATAATTGCGAGTTTGCTTCAATAGATCGGCGCGCCCTATCTCGTGAGATATTCGGAGAGCGAGTTTGCTCTTGGTGTGATTTCTCGATTCGCGATTCCTCGAAAAAAGGAACGGATTGATAATTATCGATACGAATACGTGGTGATAAGGGCATCCCGTTCGGCTGGCAAACCGTATAACAATAAATTGCGAAGTGTCTTGGGCACGTACCCAAGTTCGTTCGTTAAAATACACACTCTCTCTTCGTTCGTTCTCATTCCCTCGGAGCCGCGTAAGATTAATTATCTTATCGTTACTTTACAGTAATTCGCAGACTTAGGGTAGATACAATTAATCGTGTGTTCTGTACAAATTCTATTAACGCCACTACCTATGTACACAGATCGCTACATGGTTTTTAATCTCTTACACGTGTAATTTGGCATTCGCCTGAAAGAGAGAGGGGTGACTCGTGTGTGATTTTCGCTATTTCAAATCCGTGCATCGCGTTCTTGCATGTTATTTTCTTTATATATGTATAATATATACACAAGGCTATTATTCTGGCCTTAATACATTTAAATAAAAGCTCGAAAACTGTGAAGATTATGAAAACATAGTAAAAAATAGCACTACATACTATTTCAGAAATAATTATATGAATTGTACCGTACAATATTTACCAGTTACATCTTCATTTAGTACAACTATCGACTTGTAAAAATATTTTAGAAAATGAGAGACGTGGGGTGAACGGGTTCTACAATATCTACTGAAGAATAACATTTATATATATTAATAATGCTCAAATTCTAATTAGCAAAATAATAAAATGTTGAAATCAATATTACTATTTATTTCCGCATAGAATACAAAAATTTTTAAACTAATCGGATAAAGAATAAATGATTTAAAGGCTTTAAACAGATCCATCTTCTTCGATTCGAGTGACAGTCGATTGTGCAAACTAATCACTTATTACACATGCTGATCGTCACTCTCTTTATATCTGACATACGCACATGTATGGGTGTGTATAATATATATGTATATATATATGTATACATACGATTCGATCGAGAAGAACGGTAAACTGGCTCGTAAACTCTCCATCGTACCGTAAAAAATTGGATCGTATGTAGAGTGAAAAATATAGCAGAGATCAGTTAAAAATTTCTCTCCTCGGAATTAATCGTCGCGTGTACGATGCGATATTTCTCTTCTGCTTCATCTAAAATATTTCTTTCGTGAAAAATTATGCAGCCGGGAATTAACGAGCCAGCCGGCGAATATCTCGGCTCTTGACGATGCGCTGTCCACTTTAAAACCACCTTACAAATCGAGCGACGTAAAACAAGGATCCCGGCGCGAGTCCTCACAAGTTTATGTACATATGCTATAACTTAGATTCGTTCGATTAACAGGAACAGGTATGTGTAGACGCGGTTTTTTACCCCGAATTTACAGTCTCAACAGTCAAACGAGCGTGCGAGAAAAATCGCGAACACGACGAAAATGAGGAAAGCCTTTTCTCGCGGTTCGGCTTTGCTCGAGGAGCTCACCACGTGCCAGTTCGGTGCTGGCGATGGTCCGCTTTTGCGAGTATTGGCGATCACCGTCTGACTTCGCCACCTCATCGTGTATTGCGGCGCGGTTCTACCAAGGGCTTGCAATCTGGAAAGCACAGTTAGTTTATTATACTTTTGATTCTATCAAAAAATATAATCTTTGCTTATTTTTATATTTTACCTATTTGAAAAAATTAATATTATACGATTTATTTAGAATTAATTATATTTTTCGATATATATACATATAAAGAAATTGATTAGAATTTTTATATTTAAAAATATTTTTTTTTCAAACTTGATCCAAAATATTAAAAATTAAAAGTAATAAATGATGAAATGTAGATCAATGCATATTTGATGTCAATCTGCCATTATTCAATTTTTGGCTTATAGTTTTTGAACCAACTGCATATATATTTTTTTCTTCCAATTTTTCACAACGTGTGATTCAGAAAGAATTATTATTCTTGCGATAAAAATGGATCTACCATTTTTCGATTCGACCGCATCGATCACTGCCATAGTCAATGAGAAGGTATCTCGTGAAGAAAAGTTGTTGTTAAACATATTTTCCTTTTTATCCCGTGGATTACGGAATGGGAGGGGCGATGCCACGATTGTAACTGGAATTGCGGTCGTAAGACGAGATGAACGATGGCCGATTGTTAATCAGTGGATAATTTCTTCACGCGAGATGACAGTAACAGATCGCACGGGCATCAATCCTCGGTTTTATACGGGCGCGATGGTACACACGAAATGAGGCGCGATCGTTCGCTGGCAAAACGCCGTTATATTTCAACCGACCATGTCATAATCTCCCGTCGAAACCGTTGCAGAACTGTCGTTAAACGTATCTAATAGACAAGATCGCGCGCGGCGAAACTTTCCCTAGGTTAATCCGACCGAGTGCGCGAGTGCACGGAAGTGGGAAACTCACCTAACCACCGCGGTATTCATCTTCCACGGCAGGGTGAAATTCTTGTGCGAATCCCTCGAACAGAACGTGTGCAATCTGGGTCCGGCGGGGTCGCCCTCCTTCCTGTACTCGTGTATTGTCAGATTCCACGCAGTGCACGGTCCTGTTAAGTAGAGAAACCATAGCATGGAGCGGACAGTATCGCGAAATATAAATCGCGTATCGCAATCATAAAATTTGTTTTTAAAATTTCAAAGTGTATAGAAATAATATCTGTTTGAATGTTTATTTTTATTCTCACAATATGTATATTATAAGCTTTCATGTGATAAATAGAAAAATTGGCATGAGATAAGCCATCATCAATATTCCCAGATTTCTTTTATCATCGAGGTAATATTTATTTACATATACTTTTATTATATATATATATATATATATTTTTGCTTTTATATAAATATTGTTTTTCGTTTATTTTGAAATTAATTCTATTATTCAGATATATATTTATATTTTACGCTTCGCATTTTCAAATTATACGAGCAGATATATTTCACTCCGCTTATATTTTATTCCACATGGATATGTAATAATTCGTGCATAAGAGGGTTAACAATGAAAATGCTTATTGTCAGGATTATTGTTGTTCATGCGGTTAACATTTTGGTGAAACTCTCATGGCAAAAGTATACCACTCAACGTTTAAATTTCGCAAGAGGCGCGATTGGTTAGAGGAGATAGAGCAGAAGAGAAAAAGAGAGAGAAACGTACTCGCGCCACGGTTTGAGAGGTATATTAAAACCATTTCCGGCGTTTGCTAAGCTTTGGTTACGATTCCGACTCTACTCATAATGATCTGTGGCGAAGGGGAAGAAAATGAGAAAGCTATGAAATGAAGGTAGAAACGAGAACGAAAGGAACGATTTCTATCGCAAAGTTACGAACGGAGCGTCGTCACTAAAATAATTCGATTCGTGGTTCATTAAACCGTTCACAAAACGGATTACTCCATATAAAAGCTCATTAATTTACTTAATAATTCGCGAAAATATTCGCGGCTTGCTCCTATACTCCTTTAACGGAATAAATACAGATACCGTAGTTGTCTGTTCACAGTGATAACACAAGAACACAGAAATTTTTTAATATGTAAAAACTTTTTGCATCACGTATCTCTTCTCCACACAAATCGAAGCTGATAACGCGCACGATTACAATATCCCGCTCTTTTTAATATTCAATCTATTCACTGTTTCTTATCGTTAGTAATATATCACAGTATAATCCGTTTTGTTTGTAATTTTCCGTACTCGTGAGCTTTATTCAATAAAACCATCTTTTCTTGAACCAGTGTAGAGAATATGCTCCATATACAATAGATAATATTCCCTTATAGGAACGTATAGATCAATTTTGGCTTATTGTATTACTATGTATTTTGTTTCATTGATCGATCGCCCTCAGTATTTCGAGAAAAATTAAGAATGAGATCACAATAACAAAATATTAAAATAATGACTCGTTTTAATTTATAATCGAATAACAAAAGATTGACAATATCGTGCGTTCAGTTTCGAAAGAAAAAATGACATCACTTCTTTCGTACGACTACGGAACATAACGCGGAACGTAACATCAAACATAAGTTCACTCACATAAATGCATCTACCTTGTACCAGAGAGAACAATATCCCTCGCATCGCATTTCACACCGTGAAGAACAATCATAATATTCCCAGACTCAAATATATATGCGGCGGGGGAATGGTCGCGCGCCTTTGCTGCGCTCTCGTAAGATGACGACTTACGTTACCGCAGGAACGCAGAGAGAAGGCGACGAACGGAAAAAGGCGGAAAAAAAAAGGTGAATGGAACGCGAGAAACGCGCGCGGCAGGAGGAGAACGCACAGTGGGGAATTTGTGCACGGTGAAGCTCTAGCTTTCGTCGTCGTAGTAAATCCGATGGTCTCTTTAATCTCGCGACCCACTGCCATTCGTTTCGCGGCGCGCTCCTCTGTCTTCTCGGTCGGTCGGGCCCGCGACGTCCTCTCACCCTTCGACTTTATTCTTCCACAACTTTCACCCTTTCGCATCCGCGACGGCGACGGCGGAGCCAATGGCGCGGATAGAAATTCCGGCGGTCTCTCGGAAGAAAAGCAATCGAGGGAAGATTTCTCCGTGTCGTCGCCAGAGACGGAGCGCGTCGTGGGCAAGATGATCTATCTCTGTTTTCTCTTGAGCCTCGACTAGGATTGGAATAGAATTCTACAAATGGAATTCTATTGCGGGATAGAAAGAGAATTTGTGCTTATCGAAATAAAAGTTAAAGAGGCTTTAGGGTCGGGAATATTCTTAAGAATAATAATAAATTTAAAAAAATATTATTCTCGATATATATGATATTCAAACAGCACAATAGATTAGCCTCATCTTTGCTTTTCTTTTTATTTAATATGTATGAATTTTTTTCCTATGGAGCGAATCTAAGAGAGAGCATCGATATAATAATAAATTTTTAGTAAATATTAAAAAGATGCGATTCAACAAATTTTCAAAATAGTAATCATATTTATTTATTAAATTCATCTATTTATAAACTAATGCATGCAAACTATACGTAATTACATTAAAATTTCAGTGGGGATATCAACAGGTTTGTTATGGCAAAGAAATTAATTGCAACGGATTTTTAATGTATAAGATCCGCAAAAGATACGCTGCCCCGAAACGCAGATGCTTTTTGTTTTCTTTTAATAGCGTCCGAAGATAAATCGTTCGAAGAATGTTCTCTTGGGAAACGTAAATAAGTGCTTCTAGATAAATTATTTTTGTACTATTAAACTGCTCGCGGTTTTTCTTGCAAAATATAAAACCGTGGAAACCCGAAAATTATTCTCTAATTTTAAAAAAATTGAGAGATTTTAAAATATATTTATTATCAAATCACAAATCATGATAGTTTCACGTAAAAATTTTTATAGATGGGGTGATTCTGCAGAATAAAATAAAATAACTAATTATAAATTCTGCTGTCATTAAATTAGAGTAGTGGAGTTAAATGATCGTGCATAAATCATATTACAAATATATCCAAGATATTTAGATAATGTTAAAAGTAGATATAAAAAAAGTGACAGGAGAAGATTTCGTTGTAAAAAAAATAAAAAAATTTGTAAACAACCTTTGCGAGTGGGGGAGAGGGGATGTGTAATTACTGAACGGATGGTAGAAAGGCTGCTTACGGCTCTGTGTGGACTTGACTTCGATGATGAGTTGTCGGTCGATCGTCGAGTCCAGGATCCACGTGCACTTCTGCTGGTAATACTGATTCAGCTTGAGCCCGGCGCTCGCCAGATCACCACCATTGACCTCGCCTTCAGGTTCCGCCATCGTGTGATCGCCGCAGTAAGTGTCATTGATAAACTTGTACGCCGCGTGGAAATTGAGGCCTGCCTTTGATGACCTCGACCACTCGATGTAGACCGGGGTCCAGCTACGGATACCCACCGGAAGCCAGTCCTGCGCGATAATAAAGCCCGTTAAACGGATGAAACGGGACACGAGGGATATGACGTGGAAAATGGCAGGCAGGGTCGGAGAAGATGAAAAGCGCGACGAGAAATATGGACTAAAAGAGCCGTTAAGAAATTGAAAATAAGACGAGCACCGACGATAAAAAGCTGGGATGGAAACGCGGAAGATAGATAACTACATAATGGAGAATATAAATTTAATCGCACACGGTATTTGTCGCGTGATATCGAAAAAAAAAAGAAAAAATGATATTGACGATTTTATCGACAACCAGGTCTACGTTTAATTGTCAATCGCGGATTTCGAATTTAATCCAATGCAGTTAAATTACACAGATTTAGCCCATTGTTTTCATGGTAGCTTCAATTGTACCGGAATAACGAGTATTTGAATGCGAAATGATGATCCGACGAATCGAAATCTTGTTTATAGACTCGCCATTACACTCGATTGAGTAATCTGATAATATGTCTATTAATAGTTATTATGTGGATACAGTCAAAGTCAGGTCAGTTGTGCAAAATTGTGTAAACGCAAGCACATTTTATGTTGGATCGATTATCTAGCGTTGATAGCTTTCTTTCTGACACTTTTCCAGCTAAACATAAACATGAACGTTGAATTAAAAACATTTACAAAATTTTATTGCATTTTCAAACGCGTGTCATAGTTTTTCCGTTTTCGCATCGGTATATATTGATTGTAATACAACAATTGTATATTAAATTCACCCCCAAAAGTAATTTGGATTATTACATTATATTTTAATTATTTATGCGTTGATTATACATTAGGATAAATTACAATAAATGATGAAATCGCGTTAATGAAACTGATACATATTTAATAACAATACATTATATATTTACCTTGAATGAATTTTCTGCAACGATCTTTTTGCGCAGAGCTTAATTTATGACGTTTAATTTATCGATGATAGTGAAAAATTTATTTTAGATTTTTCATTATCGTAATGAGAGAATAAAGATTTAGGTTTTTCATAGTCCAATGAATTTTCCCTTTCTTTGAAAAAAAACAAACATCTCGCTAAGAGCGATATAACAAGCACAAAGACGGTAACAGCCGCTTGAAGAAAATTGCATATCGCGAGTAATATATTTTAACGACATCGCCGGCGTCCTCGTATGACAATACGGAGATATAAAAGTTGCGGCAATAACGATAGCTTTTATCTTGCTGCATTCAAGGAGCAAAAATGCACGCGGTAAGACGCGGAACGGCCGCAAAGCGTCGAGATGTACCCATCCGTGAATAAAGTTTGTCCGCCGTTCACGCGCGCTCACCTGATAATTTCCGCAGAGACATGTGACAATGTGTCCGGTCTCGGAGACAAGCAAAAGGTGGTCCATATTCTCTACGGACTTGCTGACGCAGTGGCAGCCGCTGTCACCGCACTTGGTCTCGCAAGAGTTGTTTGGAGTTTGTTTCGTGCTACCTTCTACCTATAAACAGACACATAGACGGAAGAAATTGAGAAAAAATAGCGGAAACGCATTTGACTAATTATAGAATAATGCGCAATCTCACGCACATAGTTTGTCTAAAATTTGTTTGCTATCTTCTCTGTGATTGAGATACTGAATATATGTTATGAAAACTATTTATATCGCGCGAGATTAAAGCTGTACGATTCTCTCGGTTGTGCGACGAATTTATAACGTAAATGCGACGCATATCGTTCAGCGCGGGATTACGGTTGCTATGCTTCCACCGGAAATTCAATTGCTGCATTTAATCGTTCTCGGCAGAGAATCGCTGAAACTGTTGTTTCGCCTTCGGGGAACCATGTCTGATCCAACGGAATATTATTTAAACGCGGATTAAAGGCCGGCATCGCGCGCAAATGCAGATTAAAAGTTTTATATAGTTTTCGGAATAAAACTCTCTTCTCTCTCCCCCGGTATGCCCTCCATTTGACGGTAATGTTTGCCTGTGACGTTCTCTCTCTTTTTTCGACGTCGACTCTAATGCGAAAGTTTTCATCCGCGAGGCGATGCCCGCGGCACAGCATCTAAAGGCCAGGAATAAATTTACGATTTCAATCTCTCCCTCCCCTCTCCCCTCCGGAGCGGGGCCGATTAAATGAACGATAGAGAGATTAAACATTTCGTCGGGTAACTCACGGTAATGACCACCGACTGGTTGGGCGCCGGTATAAAGTGCTGCCTGCACTTCACCGGACCTTCCATGGCGAATAATCGGTGCGGCTCCGGATGCACCACTGAGCCTTCCACCGGTGACGTCAATCCGTAATATTCGACGTCGCACACGCTGGCAGGCTGCTGAGTGCCACCCTCACGTTCTGCAACATCAGAGAAAAATGTGTTGCTTATGAAAGTCGAGAAAAATTGTCGAGAAGAATTACCTCGCAGCTTCCGCTTTGTAAAAATAACTGAAAGAATTTTTATCTATACGCAAACGTGTGTGTTTGTGTGGATGTGTATTTGATTCTCTCTTCTCTATTATTTAATAAAAAATAATTTTGTTTTTACAACAAAGATTATTAAATTATTATTATAATAAATAAAACAGAAGAAATACATGATATATAATATATAATAATGAAAAAATTACCGTGTCTTGTGCATCTGCCGCTGATCTCATTCGAGAAGATTACCAAAGCGATCTTGAATGTATATAAGGTATCTTCGCGTTTTATCGTTCTACGCTCGTTGAACTCTCGCGAGACTCTTGTAACTCTCTATCTCTTTCCTTTGCGCCTTTTAGCTTAATTTTTCCGCAAGATAGTTTCTGACAGCGCGAAATATATATACCTCCGCAAGTTATAGATAGGTAAATGCCCTATGGGCATTTTTATTTCGAGCCGGTTTGCTCGTGGCAAGACTGAATTTTCTCATTTCGTTTCTTACACGGCAGTTTCGTATGATCATTCGCCGCAATTTCGGGGTCGCCTGCTTAAATTTGACCCTTTCCCATAAGAAGATCGGTCTCCACGGGTCGCATAAAGTTTTATGTTCCACCGAATAGTACCCGACACGAGATAAGGTAGGCTCCAGAATGCCAAGAGATCGAAAATGTTCGATCTTCGTATTCCATGGTCGCCGAGAGAGAAAAAGAAATAAAGAGAAAGAGAGGTAGAGAGAGACATTCTTTATAAAAAAAACGCAACAGGAAAAATGGGTTTGTTGTGC
>NW_021851090.1:546431-550107 GCF_003651465.1 Formica exsecta
ATGCCGCTATGAACGCGGATTGAAAAGCTGATGAACAAAGCCGCGGTTGATTCGAACGTGACGTTCGATCGACGTGCATTTTATTTTCCCGTTTATAAATACGACATTGTTATTTAAGACATCAAACGGTCGGACTCTCCTCATCGATCGCTGCAACGAACATTGGGAGAACCATAGTACGAACGCGCGCGTAACACGTGTAATACGTGTAAACGTAATAACGTCGATCGGCGACACGGTCGCTCCCGTCAATCAGTGTCCCATCGACGGCAGGAATTTGTCGTCGGGCATGACTTTTGATTGTTGTCATTTACGTCTCTTTTTTATAATGGCTCGTGATTGGATCTGCGTGTTGCTCGCTTGTACGATTGTAATCCGGGATAGGTATCGGACGCCGGTAGCCATTTCATCGGCGACGTAAAAAATCCGTCAAAACGTGTATTTCATAGTCGACATGATGTGTCTCGTAAAATTCGTTCGATGTTTAAAATCTCATCGATATCAAAATTCAATCACTGTTGCCCGCGTTTTATTCTTTGTTCTACTAAAATTCTATTTTATTTCGTTCACTATTAGTTTGCGCCCGTGAAAATAATCGATTTTAATTCTCAAATTCGATTAAATCTAACGTTTAAAGATTTATGAGAAAAAATGTCAGATTACAGATAAGTAAAGCAGAAAAAAAAAATGGAAATTTTCAAATAATACATTCAAAAATGTAATGAAACAGAAAAAGCAAATTGTTATACTATTATGGACAATTAAAGTTAAACGGTGAAATAGTTAATATAGTTAATATATATTTTACTAATTATTTATGAAAGATTATCTAAGTGGAGTTTTAATGGAAAATTATATTGAATGCACCATTATCTTAGCTTTGAATTTAAATATCGTGCTCTGATCTCGCTTTGGAGCTCCTTTGTGGTAATCCGGCTTCAGTTTACAAAATAGTCATAACAGTCTCAAGAGCGAATTATCCGACCGCGATTAATTAAGGGTAACCTGATATGAGCGCGTAATACACTCGGAGTCTCATTTTAATCTTCGGAATTGCCCGGGCAAGGAAAGGTCGTAGCTACTTAATCGGGGTTAAATCTAATCTTTGAAACGGGATTAAGCACGGCCGCTGTTTTTGCGGGTACGGACACGTCGATATTGCGAATGTGTCCTCCGGCAACTAACTAGAATCCTCGGCTGAGTGCCAAGCGAATTTCAAGATTACCGTCTGGACGTGCCTATGTTCATCCGATTAAGGGAAACCGAAGCTTTGACATCGATATGCCAGGGCGTATTTACGGTAATTAGTTACTCGTAATTGGCGGTTTCGATGCGCTGCGATTCATCATTCGTAAATCTTCGGGCAAAAACGCGATTTGGATCGGTTCGAAGACGGTAGCGGACGCATTATGAAAAAGATGCTGACACTATCGAGACCGTGACAATCGAGCACTCGGCAGAGATTGTCGTTTTACAAAGAAACTGATACTGAGTAACGGTTGTCGTGTTGATAAAATAACGCACTAAATGAAAATAAAACGTACTGTCTATTATATAATATTAAAAAAACGAATGCGTTTTCTTCAAGAGAGACTTTCAGCTCTCGAGAAAGTCTAAGAAACATCACATCATAGGATAAATTTTATTGCGCGATCTCTTTTCTAAACTTTCACTCGAGGACATAAAACTAAGAAGCTTTTCTCGGAAGCGCGTAAAGAACGCGATTGCGCTCGTAACTTGTGACGAACAAAAAAAAAAAAAAAAAAAAAAAAAAAAAAAAAAAAAAAAAAAGAAAGAAAAAGGGAAAAAAAATAAAAGAGCGAGTGGCATCGAGGGCGATAGAGCATCGTGCGAAAAAGTTGCGAGGTTTTTCGCGATTTCGCGGCGCTTACACACGGGGGACTTGATTGCGCGGCGACGACGCATGTCATAATCCAATTTCTGGCGTGCGGCCGTTTATTTCGCTCCGGGTCCGCGCGACAAACCGCGACACGTTCGCTCTCATCCGACGACGCTTCTTTTTTTATGATGCGACGCGACCCATACACACTTACCGTCGTGGAAGTAGTACGAGACCTCCATATACTCCTCGTCAGTAGGGCTGTTCGAGGCGCGCCTTAAAACCACCGTCATGTCCCGGCCATTGGACGAGTAACGCTTTGGCTCGACGTACCTGGAAGAAGAATTAAGAGAGCGTCATTTACGCTCGTTTCAAGCTTCCCGTGTCGATGCGCGAGGATTTTTTCACGCTTTCACCGCGCGAAAGCGGTTTACGTTTTCGTTTCAGATCGGAATCTGGTGTAAATCGAACGACGACAGATCTCGATGGCGGATAATATTTTAATCTTTATACGCCGTTGATGGTAGTTGGTATTTAAATATTTGCTCCCATATATTTCGCATCAAAATGTAGATTGTCGACGCTTGAATACGAATCGAGACCTACCTTTAGTTTATATAAACCATGGTCGGTTTATAATTAATTACGAAAGACTTTACAAATGATTAAATATAAAAAATTAGGTATAATAAAGCTTCCGAAAAGACCACTGACCTCTTATCTCAGATTATATAAAATTTATCTTATGAACCAACAGAGAGTCGGAATGACTAAATGGTTTTGCCTCACGATCATATATAATTTATAAAGGAACAAATTGTGTTTGCCGGGATCGTATTATGAATAATGATCGATCCGATTTCCTGTAATGTACGTTACACACGCATACATACTATGCAGAATTCATGACACTTTTCACCGGAGATGAATTTGGGACACGCGGAAACTTCGTCGCGAATTATTAATTCACCATTATCTCGCAAAAGGGGAGAGAAGGGCAAACGCGCACGAAAGGGCGCGAAAGGGTGTTCCACCGGAAGTTACACAGAGAACCCGAGACAAAGCGGGATGTAAATCTTGCACGTAAGACTCTATTTTCTCCGGGCAAAGTTGTAAATGGACGTCTTGGGAGCCGCCTCCCGATAGTCCGCCGGCGCGAGAATTGCCTATGAGTTAGTTTTGCAAGATAAATCGGAGCCCTTTCCCTTCGCGGCGTCGCCACCCTGCGGTGTCGCGGGAGGAGGACCGGCCCTTTGTCGCCCGAATGAGTGCTCGGAGCTCGGAGCTACGTCGTCGACTTTCTAACACCGCAGCAACTTTTCTGCGTGACGAACGATCTGACATTAAATGTTCGAAGTTAGTGACGTTTGACGCTTCTTTAGATAAATTTATCGAGATCATTCATTGGAAGTGAATCATATCTCTTCGAGATATGTTTTGGCGAAACGCAAGATTTTTTGATTGATGTTCTCTTTTATATAACTAAAGAAATCAAGGATATTAAACATCAAGATAAAACTCTTATCAAATGGAATTAGAAAGATTAAAAGATTACCGCGACTTGACAAAAAAAAATTTTTAATGTACAATGTGATTAAATAAAATGTTATAAAGTAAATATAATATCAAATTTAATAGATAGAGAGAAGAGACTGATTTTTCGTTATTTTTAAATGTAGACAGAAAACACAAATTATCATATTTTACAAGAATATATCTCTTTCAAATTGCATTAGTTCTTTCACGGTATAATGCACATAAGTTATAGACACACGTGTTATTTTAGCTGTATTACAAGCTGGCAAAATTATCTCCAAAACGGACTGCGAAATCTTT
>NW_021851090.1:550487-570400 GCF_003651465.1 Formica exsecta
CTAAATAATAGTTTATTTTATCAGAGCGTGAGATAAAGTGACGGCTCGATACGGTTGATCTGTATCGGTTCATTGGCTGCTCCCGACAGAGGGTGGCTTTTAGTTGGGTATGGCGTGCATGAAGATTAAATTACTTGATGGCTATTCCGAATTGATCCTCAATGTATCCAGTATCCATGCATGGATAGAGATTAAATAGAGCGCGCTCCAGGCAATTCACTTGAATAATTGCAATGCCAATTAGACCCTTTCAACCCGTTGTTTCCACTAAGTGTCGTTTACAAAACGTGATAGTACGATCGTTGGCACGCAATCATTTTTGGATCTTGATTTTACGTTATTTTCAAATGTTAAGTCAAGAATACAAATCTCGATATTTTTATTCTTGAATTTTCTAGATATTATACTAGATTTTTTTGTAAGTTTTGTTTTATTTCGTATCGCCTTAATGCCGTTTCGGGAGTATCGCGAAAGACGGAAGGCGGAAACCGGAAATTCGGCGGAATACGTGCCCGACTGCAGGCGGCGACGAGAGTAGAGAACGTGCGATGCGGATGAAGCACGGGCGTTATTTCGCATGAATTTTTACGAGATTAGTCGACATAAAACACACGACGGTCCCATAGGCACGTACGTACGTACACTGCATCCGGTCGAGCCTGCTGTTGCTGCCAAGCATAAATCGTCTCGGGACCGGCTGGGATGCGCGCGGCAAACGTTAGAAATTAAAATAGATTAAAAACTGCCAGAATGGCGTCAGCAAGGTGCTGCAGAGCAAAATGCGCGCACGATGAATATCACTCTTCTTGCCGAAAAGTAGAAACAATCCTCCCTTGGTTCTCGAAGGGATCGAAGGAATCGAACGGAGGGTCGACAATGTGGCGTGTGTGACTTTTAGTCGCGAATGTTAGTCTTATGTAATTATGTTAATCTTATGTAATCGTCGATATTTCTTAGAGTATTTTGTAAATTTTTCTTATCATGAGAATGGATCGTAATCGGATGGCTTTTATATTTTTCTATCCACAGAGACATACTTTTTATAATATTTAATATTTGTAAGAGTTTTGCTAATTTTTCAAATATGAAATTCTTGCATTTATCTAGAAAAGTCAATTTCGAAATCAAAATCAGAATAGCACTTTTTCGTATCTAATAGATTCTTCAAATCCATTTAGAGATTTCCCAAACTACAAGACATATGTACGAGTGGTGTTATCACAATATTTCAGACTTTTTACTCGTTTCGGATCGAAGAAAGCGAGACCGGGCGAATAAGCCCCGGGAGTATCGCGAAAGACGGAAGGCGGAAACCGGAAATTCGGCGGAATACGTGCCCGACTGCAGGCGGCGACGAGAGTGGAGAACGTGCGATGCGGATGAAGCACGGGCGTTATTTCGCATGAATTTTTACGAGATTAGTCGACATAAAACACACGACGGTCCCATAGGCACGTACGTACGTACACTGCATCCGGTCGAGCCTGCTGTTGCTGCCAAGCATAAATCGTCTCGGGACCGGCTGGGATGCGCGCGGCAAACGTTAGAAATTAAAATAGATTAAAAACTGCCAGAATGGCGTCAGCAAGGTGCTGCAGAGCAAAATGCGCGCACGATGAATATCACTCTTCTTGCCGAAAAGTAGAAACAATCCTCCCTTGGTTCTCGAAGGGATCGAAGGAATCGAACGGAGGGTCGACAATGTGGCGTGTGTGACTTTTAGTCGCGAATGTTAGTCTTATGTAATTATGTTAATCTTATGTAATCGTCGATATTTCTTAGAGTATTTTGTAAATTTTTCTTATCATGAGAATGGATCGTAATCGGATGGCTTTTATATTTTTCTATCCACAGAGACATACTTTTTATAATATTTAATATTTGTAAGAGTTTTGCTAATTTTTCAAATATGAAATTCTTGCATTTATCTAGAAAAGTCAATTTCGAAATCAAAATCAGAATAGCACTTTTTCGTATCTAATAGATTCTTCAAATCCATTTAGAGATTTCCCAAACTACAAGACATATGTACGAGTGGTGTTATCACAATATTTCAGACTTTTTACTCGTTTCGGATCGAAGAAAGCGAGACCGGGCGAATAAGCCCAGAGCGAATCGATCGGTGGTCCATATCGGTGCTCGACCGGGACGACGGCGCTTCGAAATCTCTTCTGGGAAATCTCTTAGCCCACTCGTGCATCGCTCGTTTGGCCATTCGTTGGTCGGTTCTCGTTCTTTTTGCGCCGGTCACATCAAGTTCACCCCCGATGTAGCGTCCGCGCGACAGACATTTCGCATCCGTCCATTTCCCACGACTTGCATAATGCATGCGGCCGTTGGCTGTTGCAGGACGACTAGGTCGTCTCGCTCGCTCGTTTGAGAGTTCCCTTTGCACTCATCTCCCTCTTTCTCTTTCTTTCTCCGAGTTCGGTCAGTCGGTCGGAATCCTGGTTCGTGGGTCACCGCCGACTTCCAGCCTCGAGAGGAATCACGCGATACCTTTGTTTGTCGTCGCTGGACTATCTCGGTCTGTTTCCACGGCCGATTGGTCAATCTCGTCTCTGGAGGCTTCGGCGTCGAAGTTCCTGCCGACAAACTTGTCCTGCATAGACGGATACAAATCGCGTACTCAAATACGCTTTAATTATTTTTCTCTCAGACATTCAATAATATGCTTTATTTCTTCGTTTTTATACAAACGAGTAGTTTTGTCGTCTTTCGTTGCGATTTACATGAGCACATTCTGAGATTTTAAGTTATTTGGCATTCATAATTTTATGAGTGCGGTAAATGGAAGAAAAACATGTTATGACATCTGATCGAATAATTGTCGGAGGATTTAAAGAGAGATTTAAAAATTCCGAAATGCAATTCGTTCTGTTCACGTGCTATCGTTACTCAATATGTATGATTCTCTCTCTCTCTCTAAAAATCTTCCTTCAAATATCTTTCTCGTCACGTTTTTCATTTGATATGACCTCTATTCTACCTCTCTTGAATTTTTATCAAGCATCTCATTCTTACATCGATATCTCGACTTTACTGAAAAAAGCACGTATGACGAATAAAAATATCTGCTGTAGTAATTTACCATGTAATTTACCATGATGGACAATATAGATAGGAAAGAATATAAAAATTTGAAAATTTCAACGTTTTATAGAATATTCGAATATTCTCAATATTTTCAATATTATATTTCACAGGTTTATATATTATTTTAATTATTTTACTTCAGCAATATTCACTTCTGTTAATAGTATAATCTACTTAGTTTTATTAAAATTTCTATTTATGTATTATTCGTTTTTACAAAATAAATATTTAGTTGTTTATTTGAGTTTCAATTTTAAAAATCTTTTTGTTTTATGGGCGTCTAATTCGTTGGGCGTGTTGTTATCAAACGCTGCAAGCCATAAATTCTACAGCAGTAGAGGGAGAGGGGAGGAGGGGTATTAAACGGATTAGCCGGTATTCTATCAACGCCCAGCTCGTGCTCGCATTTATTATTATTCGCGCCAGTAAATCGATCGGCATTAAATGTTTACGACGTCGAAAGAACCACGTCTATAAAACGCGCATTTCAAGGTGGAAACTGGTCCTGTCGTGTATAGGGATTTGTATCACATAAACAGCACGCGAACGACAAAGAGTCCATTTTCCTTTGAATGAAAGTAACGCATCATTGAACAGCATAAAATCATGCGGTTTACGTGCTTTTTATCATATAATATGCAATTTGACATAGAATCAAATTTTTAAGATGTCATCGAAAGAATGGTTCGTAAAACAACTGTACGAAGCATGATATAACATTGTTAAATATATATTACATCTAAATGTATTTTTTGATAACAATTATCACATATGGTATATATACTATATTTTTAGCGAACGACATCGCGCACTTTTATAGAAAAATCAAACGGAGATACAAACTAACGCAGCATGAACGGAAATTGAATAAACGTTATAAAAATTAAAAAAGTTGTTTTTGCAAAATATTAATGTTGCGTAATATCGGTATATATGTTTTTTACGCATTTTTTTAAAGTTATTTAATCAAATGAAAAAGTTTACTATGTAATTGAAAGATTCTTCTATCATAAAAGTCACGCTATCACCAGGAACGTTACGAGCAAAAGTACATACGCCCGACCAGCTGTTCCAGAGTTTATGCTATAAATTTTTGTTACGTCCTTTTATATGCGTCTTGTGACAATATTGTGGAATTAAATATAACTGGAAACAGATGAGGAAAAATGGAATAGTTACAACTTTAGACGTACTGTTATTGACTCGCGACAATACCATGTTTGTAAAACAAAGTTGCGACAGAATCTAAAATGAAATCGAATTAAAAAATA
Source organism: Formica exsecta (assembly GCF_003651465.1). Lineage (NCBI taxonomy): Eukaryota > Metazoa > Arthropoda > Insecta > Hymenoptera > Formicidae > Formica > Formica exsecta. Next base: position 554,855 of record NW_021851090.1, read on the forward strand.
TATCGGTTACAGAGCAGGAAAATATAATATTGATAATTGATAGAACTTTCGTAATTATTCAAAAAAGTAAAGAATATATAAAAGCTTTTTAATAAAATTAAAAAACTTCTTTTATGTTTAATGTGCAAGATTAAAAAGTTAATAAGATCAAAGTAAAATTGATAGTTCCAAGATTCTTGTTAAAAAATTTATCGAAGAAAATCGAGAGGCGCGCCACTTCCGTGATACCGCATGAATAACTGCATCCGGGCTTCCGTAATGCTGCGGCAACGACTGAACGATTCCAGATAACTACCATTCTGCGCATTCTGTGACATCTTTTCATTCGAATATGTACTCGCTATAAATGGCCTCGTAACCATGGAATGCGCAGCGTGCGAGGGTCTGGCGCATAGTCATCTTTCATACTTTGACTTCCGGTGAGATGAGTATGAGGTATCACTTTGCATGTCGCGGCTAGTCTAGCTCTCGGATGGAGACGGATGATGGATCTGCCAGGGCTGTTTTATGATTACGCGCCGACGATCTCTCGCTGCTTCTCTTCGGTGTTACGACGGGCGCCGGTTCCTATTTCGCGCGTCAATTCAGTTCTTGTCTCGCGATCTACGTGTCCGAGGTATATAATGAATAAATCTCAAAGTATATACATATATGCACACTGCGGAAAAAAGACCGCGCCGGTCTTACGTTGGCGTAAGAACATCGGAGCGAAAGAAATTTTGCAACGAGACTCGTACATGGATTAGCGTACTGGTAGGATTGTTGCATCATTAGCTGATTTGTACTATGCTCGCATTTCGGTAGCGGTTAGGAACTAATCTCCATTTTGATGCCGGGGATTGCCTAAGGAGACTTAACCAGTTTCTACCGGTTTAAGCCATATTGCGAGCTGCCGAGAGAAATCCCCAAATTTACCAACTCACTATTACAATGCATCACCGATAAACCGTACACGATAGTATCTCTCTAATGACCGCTCTAATAACTATGGGGGGAATCTACTTACTTATCCTGGCCCGCGAGTTCCCGCGGGAGCCACTGCGCAGGACTACAGATCCTCTCCAAAGAGTTGGCGGTATCCAGCATCCCGCTCTCCGGCGAACCGTCGAATATCTCGATTGCCGATTGGCAAGACTGCGCACTGTAAAATCGAACGGGGAACATATGTATTTATCAATGGATTTTATGATTGATCGCGTGCTACAGAAATTCGTCATCTTTAAAGCGTCAGTAAGAAAACTCAACATCGATGTCTCAATCCCTTGCGTAGAGAATTTTTTCAAAGATAAATATAATTTTATTTTCGGCATTTTTTTGGAATTTTATCAAGTTGCTAAAAAAGTGAATTAAATATATTAATTCATATTTGCACTTATTTATTTCTTTTTTAATCTTGAAAAAAGTGAACGTGTCGCGTTCGCATATCCCGAAATAATCCGCAAATGTATCATTTAGAACCGAAATATTCGAATGTCATGTTTCTGTTCCCTCTAATCGCCTCAGAGACGTAGCAAGAAAGCTGGAAAGCTGCAAAAATCCGACATCGATGCCGCTATTACGCGCTCTTACTCGCGCAACCAACATAAAAATGAGTAAAAGAGGAAGAGAAATATTCACGTGGTTGATCGGTGGACGAAGCGATATTCTCCCCATGCTCGGAGATATTTTCTCGGTTCACCTGCCACTCCGATTTACAATATTCCGTTCAAAATTCATGCTACCTTCAATAAAGCCCGCCGTTTTGCGTCTCATACGCGGCATATACATTCAGTTTATATATATATATTTGCGGTTTCGGAGACACTGACAGTGGCAATCCCGTGAGGGTTGTCAGAGATACGAATCGCCGACGAGATCGTCATCGTTATCGGTTCCGAGGGTGGTGTTCTCATCCTTCTCCCACAGTGCGTTCCATCTCCTGGCGTGCACGGAACACAATCTCCGTAAGATGCGGATACGCGTTCCGCATGTCGCCGCATGCGTCTCGCATAATAATTGAAAATCCCCGGGATACGGACGTGAAATGCGATGTGTCTTTTCGCCCCCTTGCCACCCCACGTGATTTAACGCTACTTTCCGCGATGAGCCTTGGGACGGCTTCTCCCTGCTTCCGCGTTTCGATAAGTTACGCAAGCAGCCGCTAACTGTGAAATAAAGATCCCGTCGCGCAGACGTAACGTGCGATCGAGAAATAGCTAGTTTCTCATATATATAACAGATGTTGAACGATATTCTTGGATATTTTCTTAAAATATCCTGATGCAACATTTAAATTTCTATTAATTAAAGCATCGACGTGTTATGATTTATAATTTTATATAATAACCGCTATTCAGCTGGTCTCTTTACCAAGGCAAAAATAAAGAAATTAATATCGTAGAATTAAAAACTATTTAAGAGATTTCAAACATCGCAAATTAAACATTTTAAGCTATTCAGAATTATTCAGAACAAAAGTCCACTTATTCTTTCCTACCAAAAATTAATATTTCTCTTCATCTTTCTGAGTTTTTTATACGAACTCAAAATTTTTAATTTGCCGTTCGGAAAGCTTTTAAATAGCTTTATTCTACGATATTCATTTTGTTTATTTTGCTATGGGGAGCAGCTGGCCAGGTGTAACTTTATATTAAGTATTTCTCGAATAAATGAAAACGCGTTTGCAATCGATGTCAACAACAGAGCTCACGGTCTCCGCTTAATGCATTAATCAATAGTGCAAACCGTATCAACCATTTTTCGACTATATATATCACTATTCTAATGTTATATCCTCGCAAATTTGTAGAGATTGGCAAACGCGATCGAAAACAATAAACAAACACAAAATGTAATTCCGTACACCGCACTGTGCTCGCCATTATATGACTGTAGTTTTTTCTGGTCTTTAAACCGACGCGATTGATAGAGAAACACGTCGATATAGAAGACACAGAGTTTCTCGCCCTCGTCTGACCGCGATCGCACGTGCGTCTCGATGTACGGCTTCTTGGAGATTCGTAATAGCGGGCGAAAACGGGGTTACCTGAGGTTGTAACTGGCTAAGGAGACGTGTCCGGTGTCGTAAGCGCGGCCACGCAACACGAGTCTGCATGTCGTGGACTTTGGCTTGCCCCTGGTATCGTGGTGACCTGCCCGTACCTTCTCGCCACTCACTTCGAGATCGCAACTGCTGATCACGGCACCTTGGTTCTTACGGAGATCGTGTAGGTCACGGTTGTTGTAGCTACCGGGCTTCATTATCTCAACTGGAAGATTGGAAGAGAATCAAGTGAACTTTGACAATAATTTGTTGTTTTCATATAATATAAAATTAAAATAGAAAGAAAAATTTAAAAAGTCGGTCCTTAAAATTTTAAATAATGCAAGAATTTATTTTTAATTTTTAATCATTTCGCAAAAGAATAAAAATAAAAATAAGAATTCGCGACAAGATAAATATTATTGAGAATTATACAAGTAAGAATTTTTAATCCTATTGACGTTCTTCTTACGTTAGAGAGATGATACGTACATTATTCTTTCTAATTAGCTTAGAAGTTATATTTTAGAAATGTAAATCTTTATTATCTATTATTACTTACGACTTTTATTTATACTGTCGACAGCAATTGTCGTTGGAGCTTCCGTCGTCATTTCTATAAAATTCAGTGTCGCGACGAAACCGTTGTAATCGAAAGGTGATACCTCGGGACCAGTTCTGTAAAACAAAATAAATTTCTTTAAAGATGCATAAAAACAGGAAAGCTATATAAATTAACTAAAAATTTGTGATAAATTAATTGTTTCATGTCCTGATAAAAAAAAAATAGATCTTTTACCTGAACTCGACGAGAAGTTCTTGACCGTCATATATCAATGCTATCTTGTCCTTGCCACAGAGCATCTTCAGCAACGGGCTCGACGTGGTTGGGCCCGAATAAACAGCGATATAATCGCTGGTACAGTGACTGAAACGAGAATAGAAGTATCTCTATAATATGATTATATATTTGGGGCGGTTCAAGAGCTTCGATACTTTCTTCATCTTCACGCGCCGGGATAAATGCCAATATAAACGAGAGGTGGAAAATAAAACAGGAGAGGACGTGGGAGAAGGAGAGACTATCGAAACGGTTGAGAATCATGTACCGATTTATCAGGGAATTCACGAGGATGAACTGGATTCGAGGGGAGGCCGTGGAAGTTTTGCCATTAAGAAAATATCCAATATTACCGGTAAGGCGAAGAGCGGCTGCGCCGAATTACCGCGATGGGATGGCGTGATTTATTTTATGAGGAAACTTCATCGCGCCTGTACGATCCTCGGCAGGGACGATCCCTCGCAGCTGGGATCACGAAAATGCGATTTTAATAATGTGGCCAATTAGGGGTCATCGTGGCTTTCCTGGAGGAGATTAGCCGCACCTTCGGATTACCGCATAGACGAGAGGTGATTAAAAGTAGTCTCTCCCCTCGTAATTATCGCCGCGATAATATTATGTCGTGTTGTATTGACTAGTTGTAAAATAAAGATGATTGCTCTTTGTTGCTTTTAATACTTTGTGTTAGATCGTTATATATATATATATATTATTATTCAATAAACATTAATCGATTTTTGCATCGCATGTAATATTTATGTTACATAAATTAAAAATTAAAAATGGTAATTTATTTTCTTCTTTCTAATTCTACTGTCATTCTGATCATACGGTCATTCTTAATCTACATCATTAATATTTTTCGGAAGAATATATAATATTAGATAAAAAAAGATAAATCTTTAAAATTTTCTAAACTGTATTATTTGAATCTACAAATGTAAAATCGAAACGTAAAATGTGTAGATGTATGAAATTTTGTGCGGAATTAATCAAAATATATCTTCTGGTCCATCAGCGGTATTATTACAATCAAGTGAGTGCTGCGAGCATGTCAATGTTGAAATATTAGAATAGTATTCGCCAAGATTCTGAAGAAACTGCTCTAAATACGTAACAGGTGCTTTACGAACTTTTCTCATAATTCTAATTAATCACCTTGAAGTACGAGCATGAAGAAATTAATGGGAAAACTTTGTTACTCATGATTCGATTTTGCCAGTTAAAATTTTGTAGTTAAAATGAAATTCCATACCTTTCAAATATTGCTATTTCGTCTCTCATTATTTCAGATTATGTTAACCTACCCAAATGCGCATTAACGAGCAACATGGATTGTGATGAGTTAATTACCATATGTTACACGTTGTATTCAATTAGCATTTCAGTTTCGATCTAATGATCCTTACATCATGTATAAATAATCTCGATGCATATATAATCATTTTAGCAGATTTTTTTTCAAATTTTTTCAGACTTATTTCATCAAATATATATATATTTTCAATTGATTGAGTATTTCATATCTTTTTTCTACTGTATTTTATTCTATAATACATATGCTGTTTCCCGCGGCGGTATTAAAACTGGAAATTTTTTCATTTTTCTCGTTTTTTTCTTTTTTTTTAACGCTTTCTCACACGAGCTCATCGCTTTCGATAAATTAGATCTCACCCCTTGAATGGCGCGAACAATGAACAGGCCGTAATTATTTCCATTAAGAGAGAAGGAAAGGGAAGGGAAGAAGGAAAGGGGGCTGTCGGGAACGGATCGTTGCCGCGGAAATAGTTCTGTACGTCATTTTCCGCCCGAGCGGTTCGAACACTAGAAAATCGGATTCCTCCAGCCTCATTTCGCACGAGGCTCGTGTCGCCCCTAGCTGTCGTGGAGCAGAAAAGAAGAAGCGAATAGGCTTTTTTTATCCACAGCGGAACCATTGTGTGTGCATGTGTGTGCGTGTGCCATGTTCTGGCAAAGCTCGTTACAAAATGTCCTGAGATAACGTGGGCTCTGGCACAAATCCGTTGGAGTAAATTAAAAATTTCCCGGACTCGCGCATCCGCGTCGATCCCCTTCCTCGCGAAACTCGCGCCGGCACTTTCGTATCACATCCGGCGCGAACACCGGATAAACGGAGGGAGTTTACATTATGCAAACCAGATTTTGCAGCCGCGCAAATACTCTCGTTTACGAAATCAGTCCTCCTCACTTTTATCTCGTGCGTCCCGTGTTACAATTGTTAAATAACTTTTGAGGTCATCGATGCCCGCGACGATTCAAAACGGACACGCAAAATCCGAGGGGAAACGAGAAATGGAAAAAAGCGGTACGCATACAACGCGCCGATGAATACGTTGTCGCGAAACTTCATCGTTCCGAAATATCGTTTCTGTTCGCAATTATTCGAGGGCGCGCGAAGTTTTGCAATATTGAAATCGAATGAATCGCGAATATCTGCTAGCCTTCAAAAATGTGTAATTCTGAATTTTCATTTTTCCTGTTTTTTCATTTTATTTCGTACAGATATTCTCTCATATTCATTTATATGTTTTCGGGATATTTCATCGTCCTTCATTTCGATATTGTGAGTTCTCGCGATTTCGCGTACCATTCAATATTTCCGAAAAATGATGTTTTTTAACGTTATCCCGTATTTTTCTCTCGGGAGAATCTCGAGCATTACGATCTTTCGAGATTTCACAATGTACATTTATTCGCGATTTACACAAATAAAGGTATCCCGATCGAAGCATTAAATGCAGAGGGATGTTTTTCAGGGACAGGAGTGGCATAAAGTCCCACGGAACATTTTATCCTCATTAACGACGCCTTTGGAAACATAATAGCGGTTTGCTGAAAACCGCTTTCGCTCTGCTCGCCTTAGCCTTCTCAACGCGCTGATTATAAAGTGATTAAGGGGCAAAATCCGAGTGCAAGGGGATAGCGAGATGTTCGTGTGGTCGCCGGCAAAAAGGCTCCACGGCGATTAGGATGATTTTATTAATTAAACGTAGCCGCAGTCACGCATGTAAAGGATGCTATCGTCGATAATGCTATCCTTCATGCGCATCAATTAAAACTATCGCTAGTATAAAGGACCGTAACACTTGTAATCTTATATTCAGCTCTGCTTCCCGTTAATGAGCGCAACATAATGTGTTCTTTAATTATGATGGATAACACTAAAGATGCGCATTACACACGAATAAAATCTGATGAAGAAATTGATATGATTCTCTATTATTCACGTAATAATACGAATCGAATATATATATAAAAATGTTTCTTAATTATATCCTTAATTATAGACATATAATGTATGAGACATGTCGCACACTTTTTTACAATTACAAGTGTTTTCTGAAAAATTGATTCTCCGATTTTCTTTGAAATATACACACACCTCGCATAAAGAACTTATTGTTAGACGGCACATAAAGGCGAAAAAACATCTGAGAGATAAAAAAACGATAAGACGAATTTAATTCGTTTTTTGGATGTCTTTTAGGGACGTGTGCTGTCTGGAAAGTGATATTATTATGCGAGATATACACAAGTATATCCGTGACCTGATGGCAGGTCCATTGTTGAGCGTCTGAAAAAAACGCTTTTGAGGGAGCACCCTATTGCGTTTCATTATACAATCCGGATCGCCCTTTCGATGGACGACGACGGCGACCGAGCGAAAAACCTCGGCAATCGCAAGACCCGTTTCTTGCTCTGACGTCTTGGTTTTATTCATTCCACGAGCTTGCTCTCTACAATCCATTCGCCTCGGGTTCTTTCTTCGCGCGGAACCTAAGGTGCGCAGACAGATTCAGGGTATATGTTAATCCGCTTGAGATTACATCGTCAAAAAAGCGTCGGACCGTAATTCCGCTTCCGCAGGAAGAAAGTGCGACAGCTCTGAAAAGAGCGACCTTTATGCGGGAATTCTCGTCTTGCTGTCATGATGATTCTTCAGCGACTTTTCGCCATATTGAATTGCGACGAGAGAAAAGTGGATCTGGTTTCGTCCACCGAAGAACCGTGATATATCTACGATTCGCAGTTCTATCTTCCGCGGGATAATTAAGGCGCCTTAACGGCATTAATAAATTACTATGACGTTACAGAAGGCAGGTGCGCGCGAAGTTAAATGTCAAAAAGGCCGTTGTTGCGTCGTTAATCATCGCGCACGGAGGAAAATGTGGTAGTACAAAGATTAGCACGCCGGTTTAATTAAGATTCTCACTGTGGGCGATTTATTGCGACAAATGTATTATTTAGGAGAGCACGCGATCTTGTAATATAGCACCTTTCTCTATTTGCTATATACTGAATATATATCGAATGTATATCCTTGAAAAAAAAATCTCCTCCAATATTTATTTTATTATTATCCGTATATTTCTCACATTAAGTATTTATAATTATTTTTATTATATAAAGTATATATATTGCTATATTTTCAAGCTTTGTACGATAGAGAAGCTATCCTGTGTGCAGCTCTTACGTTTCATCTGTATCAATTTTTTAGTTTTTATGCTACAGAGAAATACATACATATCAATTTAATTTCTATTTTCGAATTTATCCAGTCTTCGTTTATTTTATTTATGTTGCAGAAAACAAGGACGACTGATACTCTGCCGTTATGTTTTGAAGACTGCATCACCGAAATGATCGTGCAGGGAGTTGTAACAAATGCAATTAGGGTAATAATCTCGCGGATGGCAATAACACCGTACACAGTTACATTATATGTGGCGGTACACGGGTAAATGCCACGTTTATATTACGCAATCAAAGCGGTGCCAGCAGATATCGTATGTAACTATGTGTAACTAATGCTGTACTATATACGCTATGCGATATTAATGCACCGCCAGATCCAATTTACTGCTATTAATGCGACATAGATACGTCGCTATTTCACAGTCATCTTGGGGGGGAAGGGCGCGATGTAATCTGAAATCAAGTATTCGATATACTTCACCTGGTGCCGCCAGTTAATTACGGTAAAATGTGGTCGTGAATCCATTAGCTAGACTCGACTAGAGACGATTGCGCATCGTCATTCTATATATTATGTATGCTACACATGTCACACATTGCTTACCATGATCATATTTTCCTGAAACTGGCAGATAACTGGACATGGGTTCTGTTCTCTTTCATTATCTGTCATTTATAGGAAAATATAGTTCGATAATTAAATACATTTTATTACGTGTAATTATCTACCATTCTCGAAAAAATAGTGCTTGACATTTATATGAGAATTTAATTGATAATATAATCTTTATATATGATAATATAAAAAATCGACAGATAAATCGCGATTCTAGGATAAATGAAATTATGCAAAAATTTATTTGCTACGCGATAATTAAAATTTGATTTTTCTGTGTGACTGATGATAAAAATATTATACGTAAAATATATGTACAAGATAAATATATCGATGTTTCGGAGAAAAAAGAAAAAAAAACCGTGAGATTTGTACGTGTAAATTCTGACATACGCGGGATTCAATTTTCCGCGTTTCAAATAATGAAACAACGTGGCGCGAATCGCATTACTTTTGTCAAACTGAGAAGCAACGTTCATTGTTCTAAGGGTCTCTAAGCTCCGGGGCGTGGTTATGAGCTAGCTTGGCATTTAATCCTGTCGTCGTTGTCCCCGGCTCCGTCACGGTGGTGAAATAGAGCCGGCGCCTCGTTGTAAATTCACCCCTGATTGCGAGCGGCGGTCTTCGTCCGCGCCACCGTTCATCCTAGGTGCAAATGCATTGTTATATGAGACCGCTTCCGCGAAATCATGAAACGATAGCTTGGCACCGGCTGGGAGCAACGGTGGCGCCAGAAATACGCTCTTTGCACGTAAACGTGCTTTATCTTCGCTTCTTGAAAATCTAAGAAATTTTGCAAACGTCGGTTTTGTGTATGAAAGCAATGATTCTTTCACCGATTAGTTATTTAAATTAAATACGTATTACGTATTAATTACGTATTACGTATAGTAAGAAATATTTCTTTTTTCAATTAATTTTATTTTTATCTTCCTCTCTTTTCCTTCTTCCAAAAAATATATAAATAAAAATATAAAATAATTAAAACAAAGTTTATATAATTTATATTAACATATATTACCGTGAGATTTGTACGTGTAAATTCTGACATACGCGGGATTCAATTTTCCGCGTTTCAAATAATGAAACAACGTGGCGCGAATCGCATTACTTTTGTCAAACTGAGAAGCAACGTTCATTGTTCTAAGGGTCTCTAAGCTCCGGGGCGTGGTTATGAGCTAGCTTGGCATTTAATCCTGTCGTCGTTGTCCCCGGCTCCGTCACGGTGGTGAAATAGAGCCGGCGCCTCGTTGTAAATTCACCCCTGATTGCGAGCGGCGGTCTTCGTCCGCGCCACCGTTCATCCTAGGTGCAAATGCATTGTTATATGAGACCGCTTCCGCGAAATCATGAAACGATAGCTTGGCACCGGCTGGGAGCAACGGTGGCGCCAGAAATACGCTCTTTGCACGTAAACGTGCTTTATCTTCGCTTCTTGAAAATCTAAGAAATTTTGCAAACGTCGGTTTTGTGTATGAAAGCAATGATTCTTTCACCGATTAGTTATTTAAATTAAATACGTATTACGTATTAATTACGTATTACGTATAGTAAGAAATATTTCTTTTTTCAATTAATTTTATTTTTATCTTCCTCTCTTTTCCTTCTTCCAAAAAATATATAAATAAAAATATAAAATAATTAAAACAAAGTTTATATAATTTATATTAACATATATTAGCATATATTTATATATGATGTATATATTACAGATGTAATACAAGTATACATACATATATATAAATATCCTTGCATAAAATCTGATCTTATTCAATAAATAAGTAAGAGAGAACTGAATTAACTATTTTATTTATTAATAATTATATAAATATAATTTAAAGTAATGTTTAAGAATATTAAGTATCAGAGTATCGGGTATTACATTTTCCCTTCAAAAGCGTCAAGTAAAAATAATCCAATACTCTGGATCGTCTTATCATAGAATGAGGAATTGCTAAATAAATTGAGATAAATTAAATCGTCTACCTTCAAGATTTTCTCTGTTTTTCCACTCTTTCTTTGCTTTAGTTCCTCATTAAATATTAGGAAGAAAAATATTTATGGAAGCGTCTCAAGGCAACGCAGCTTCTTTGCGTTGCCGGGATGCCACTGCTGTAGTGTAAAATCTTATTTCTGTCTCGGAAAACTTAAAGGCTTTTTCAATTCAATTAATTAGGGTCCTTACCATTTCAATTAAAATATTCTTAGCTTCTTACGAATTGCCATTGAAGTCCTCCTTTCTTTCTATTTAGCGCTCTTTGGCCAAGCTAAATGATTAAAAAATTTTTCTTCATTCTCATAAAGAATTCATCACGTTAAATTAAATAATTTTAGCCTGCACACCTTCTCATTTATAGTGTAAATCGCGATAGTAAGTTCTAAAGAAAAGAACTTAAATTTACACATAAGATTATAGACTATGTGAAAAATTTATCTCAACATTATAAAGCGATTAAACGGTTTTTGTGAAGGGTGTAGAGTATTCTATTTGAGAGCAACCGTTTTGACTATAGCTATACTTAAAAATTGAATCGATGTAATAATATAATCTAATTTATTACTATACTTGCGTGAAGTAATCTTATGAAATAAGTGTATGCATTTTTTTTTGTTCGAAGATAAAATATAATATTATAGCTGCACTTGCGAGCGTCAAAGAGCATCTTACAATTTTCATACTCTATATATTTTTCATATAAACTGGGTATATTTCCATCGTTATTATCCAAAGATATATTGAAGGTTCTCAAAAACATTAGGTCAAGGATTTCTGCTTCACGCGCAGCACAATGTTATCAAAATTCAAAGATATTTTATATTATATTGGTAATAATAACGATAACGATGCCAATGATACTAATGATAGTAACAATAAGAAACAACTAAGAATCACAAGAAGTAAATTAATTAAATCACTTAAAAAATAATCGTAGTTATTTTAAGATGTATTCTAAAAAAAGAGAGGAAAGTTTGATTTTTCTTATAAACGAAGAGGAGTTTTGATTTATCAGATATGTTATTGTACGTCTTGAAAATCTAATTATAAACAGTCGAATATATATCCATTTAATTAGATCTGCAATTTGGTAAAGGCCCGAAATACGTAGTTGTTTCTGGAAACAATTCAGTGTTTCTAGAGGATTCGCTGAGGGTAGCCATTGGCACTGTGGCCTGCGGATTTACCTTGAAATGTTGTTTTCGAGGTTCTGGGGATAACAGGCAAGGCATGAAACGGAGGCGTGGTTGATGTCGGGTCGAGGAAGCGCCACAGGGATAGAGGTATGCTTTATCTCGGAGCTTTACACTCTATTACGTTTATTAAAAGCGCCCGCGGAAGGCGTCTTCATACTGGAAGATGTTGACGTGAAAGTAAAAATGTGGAGAGCGTTTCTTTTACGTGGTTTTTTTTTTTCCTAAAAATGGCTTTTGGACTATCAAGAAGGTAATATTGTATCAGATTGTCTTTGCCTTTATTTAATTCGACGTTAATATTAAAGTATTCGTTGTAACGTTGTGTTTTTTTTCTGTACGACCAAAATTTTAAATCTTTTATTTACGTCTTATAGGTTTACTAAAATCATTACTACAATATAAATAATAGAAATTTTTATTAAAGATTGTAGAGAGAGAAGATATTATTATAATACATAAAATTAATTAGTGAATTATAAATAATTTCTAGGCTAAGATAAATGTCAAAAGAATATCAATATGAAAGAAAATCGTAATGCTGATAATTTCGTGAAACCATTAAGATTGAGATTCCATTTCCTTTTACGTGCTTATAAGTTACAAATAACAATTATCACGATACAATGATATTCCGTTCTACAAACTCATGGAGTTACTTCTTAATGAAGTTCAAGTCGGGACAGACCTTTGTTATTTCCTCACTTTGCATTCACATTGCTTTCAAAACAGGAATATTGTTAACCATTGAGAATGCTCTCTTCTGCTCCGTATAGAATGTTTACAGAAATTTTGTGGATCGCGAGAAATGTTCTCGCTAAGCTAGTGCAAAATACCACTCGCCAGACATTCCGAGACATCGTGTTTTACTGTTTCGAATCACTGGCGACATTTGCGTCGAGCCTTAACGAAAATTTCTCGCGTACTTTCATATAAACTCGAGCGGAGAAATTTATTTCGTTATTGTTTCGGCGTCCCGTTGCCTCGTGATTAAAATCGCCGTCACGCCCGACATATTCAATGATTCGCACCGCGAGTTCGATCGCACTTGCAGACGACGAAGCGAATGTTAAGCGGACGTATATAGCACCTTCGCCGCTTCTCTCTCTCTCTCCTCTCTCCCTCTCTCTCTCTCTCTCTTACCCAGTTCGGTAATTAAATTTAACAATTCGACGATCGCCAGAAACTCGAGCCGCGCCGCGGCCCATTGTGAGCGAAGTTCCTTACGACATCGCCGACCCAGGAAGTTCCGTTCGTGGTTGGGCATTATATGCGCTTGTCACAACATTTCATTAAAAAGTTTCCGCCGCGGATAAGACGCCCCGAACCAGCTACGCCTTGTAAGGTGTGGTCGCGACGTTCGCGATGAAAGAATTTTTTTGCGCACTATTTCACGGCTATCATCTTTTCTTCATGATATTCCCGGCGGCTCTTGTTCCTGTGACATACATCTTTTGGGCAACGAATTGTCTGACTATTACTTTTGTGTCAAAACTTTTGCAAGTCAATCGACTTCTATCTATTTTATGCTTTTAATGAATAACTCAAGTTATATACATGTTTCCGTTGTAATTTCCCTTTGTAAATCTTAATAATTATTAAAATCATTTAGCAAGCATTCTTTTCTGTTTTTTTTTTCTACTTCTAGTGTCAGAAAATCGTTCATTAAACTACTACAGAAAAGATTAATTCGACCATAAAAAGATCAATTAGAATTGGATTATATTGATCATAAATTCTTGATAGAAATTTGTATGTATAAGTAGATCAGAATCAGAATTGGATAGTTTTGATTGATGACATTCTCGGTTATTTGAGATTTTGAAATTTGACATGGAGAATGTACTCTAGGAAACCAAGAAGCAAACTCAACTCTCATCTAGATCGTTTATGAGATTACGTTGTCATGACCTGGTTTCGTTCCTCAGGGTTAAGTCGTCAAGCGGCAAGAACTTTAGCAGAAAAATAATCGTCAGAGATAGTGCTTGTTCGTCGTAAAGTCGGTCAGATTGAAATCAAAGTAACTCTCGGAAAGTTTTTGGTCGGACGACGGGCTCGCCTGGTGACCGTATTCCGGGTTTTCGCTTCATCTGCATCGATATTGATTCGTTTATCGCACGCGGATTTAAATTTATAAACATGACCCCGGGAGTGAGAGAGAGAGAGAGGGAAGAGACAGTGACAGTGGGGAGTTCCATTCGTTACTCAAATACTCCTCTGCAAACGTACGAAGAAAGTAGGTGAATAAAAATTAGCGTATAAATAAAAATAAAGCAATGAAAATACTCGCGTCTAAGAAATTCATCGAAATATTCGATATTTAACATTTAGAATTGAATTTAATATTTAAAATACTATTGAATAATTTGATATGATAACAAATATAAAAAAAATTCTATATATCGATAAGAGAGAATATTGATTTTTTCTCATTTAGATATATAAAATTATTACATACATGCTTTGTTTCTCTTTCTTTCTTTCTCTCGTTCTAAGCTTGATTTTGGGAAAATTCGCTAAAGAGTTACGGAGTCAGAGAAATACATCACAAGATTCCTTCTTTTTATTTTCGCTTTACATAAAAATTGTTTTCGGAGAAAAAAGGAAATCGCAATCTCCCCGTTTTACCGTGTCTGTTTTCTCGGCACTCTCTTTCTCGTACGCATACATACAGATTGAAAGATAGTCCTTGATTGCCAATCTTGGAATTTACGGCGCTGGCGGCGGTTGCGATGGCGAACGGCGCCGGATCGGACTTCCGCGTCGGCGGTCCGTATCTCCCACGCAACGCGTGCAACATCTCGATTTCTCAAGGAGAAGAAAGAGAGAGAAAGAAAGGATCGCCGTATCACCAAAGTCAATTTCGACCTATCGAAATAGCTGTTTCAAACGCGGCAGACTCCAGGACACAATATCCTGCCGCGAGTCATGTCGCTCCTTCGAAGTGCGTCTTTTCTTTCGGCTTCTTGTCGTGTATTTTTTTTTTACTTATTTTATCTTTCTCTCTTTCTATCTCTCGTCGCTTCAAGACATCGTTCCTTTTGCGCGTCGGATAAAATTTAGAAAATTCGAGGCACAATCCCATATCTCCTCGTCTCCGCGACGCCTCTGGAAGGGAAGAGAACGAATAAAGAAAAGATCTCATAGCACCTCGACCGAGATCGCCCTTGCGAGAAACTTCGGTATAAGAAGACGAATAAATTCCTGACAGCCTGCGCTCTTCGCGAGACAATTTTATTTCTCGCGACGGTCATCCGAGTGTTCGCTCGCAGGACCAGTGGCGAGATAAACGCGACGACATTCTTCTCAGTGCACGAGAGATAAGTCTCTAACATCGCTCCGTATTTTCCACGGCAAGATGACAGATAACCGGCTACACGA
>NW_021851090.1:570676-587848 GCF_003651465.1 Formica exsecta
TACACGACGTTCAATGGGGGAATTAAGTTTGGAATATTACTGTACGACTAGTAGTAGGTACGGATACTTTGTTGCTAATAATTATTACAAAAACAAGATGATCAGATATCATTCACTGCGAATTATTTTACCCGCGCAATAATTATTCCGATAAATATGAACACACATATAAGTATACATTGATAGAATTGTGCGACAATTTTTCAATAAGAGATTACGAGACGCGGTGAAATTATCGCGCGAGTCTAATAAATTTCCGACAGTTTGCACTTTCTCCACGTGACGTTCCATTTCCCGCGACGGTCATTCTGTCTTCCGTCTACGGGACAACGAGGAGATAAACGCGGGACCTTTCCCGGGTGTAGACGATGCGTCTTGAGAGCAATTCGATATTTCGTTTGCCGGACGTCTAGGATCGGTTCGCGATCACCCGATTCTCTCGGTCCCCGCGGATTGGGAATAATGCAATGTTCTCGGACGTGACATGTGCGGAAATCACTTTTATTTGGCGAAAAACTGCACGATACGTTATCTGTCATTCCTCGAGTTTCTCGCTCAAACGGCATAAATTTTCAAATATTAGAGGATGATATTTCGTTCGCGAAATAGCGATAACAAATAAGCGTTAGATATTTTGACATTTATCTTAATTGACATGTGAGCATTATATATAAGATATATATTTCGATGTTTCGATTATTTCTAATATAATTAGAATATTTGCAATATAGCGAATATCGATATGCATCTCTGGCGGCAAATAATGGATTTAATATTTATTTTTAAAACTGTCGCATATCGATTTACGCTTGCCAAACTTGATTCGTGTTTTCATTTAATCTCGCGCACAAGAAGCTTCTTTCACAAATATTTGACCGCTGCAATAATGCCCATGTTTGTTGCAGTTGGAATTTTTCATTTGTTTTTCTCTCTGTTAAAATATCTCATACCTTTTATTGATATACTTTGCGATCAAAATTGAGATAAAATTCAATATGTATTGAGATACTATAAAAAAAGGAAAATTTTTACTTTCATCAAGTCGTGTAAAGTAAATTGAACAATAAAGATACTGAAAGAAAAACGAGATTAATCACGCGCAATTGTCTCGTATTTTTAAACGATGTAAACGCCAAACAAGAGGTAACGTACGCAAAACTGCATTTTGCGTACAAGAGTAAACTTATTGAATAAATAACAAAAAATCAAGGGATTGACCATACCCATTGAATGTATCAAGCAATTCGGAAATTGCTCTCGCAAACGAGATATTACACAGTAACATCTTTGTTATTGACAAAAGGATAGGAACGAAGAATTGTGACAGTGATTTGAAACACACTTCAACAATAGTAATAAGAGAACTTTTGCGACACCCTGAAAGATACTTAAGATAGTCGGCAAGCTCGAGGAAATATTTCTCCGCAAACACTGTGGTGGTGCTTACGGGGGAGAAAAGCGGAATGTATTCGTAACGATTTTACTCACAGTAAAATTTTATTGCGATTGTGGCGATTATTTTATACGACATTACTGCGGCATTGACGTTTTTAATAGCGACGAGACCTCAATGTGGCGGACGTTACGTTCAAGCTTCTTTCGCGAACGATCATTGATTACGACAATAATTAGATTTCGACGTTGAATCCGGTTAATTTAACTCGCGGGTTAGAGGGAAGAAACTGCGCGTAGAAAGAAAAAAGACTTGTCCTTTGTACAAACGACGATTTTCTCTAATTGTATACGACTTACGCGGTGATGATATTTTTCTGTTCATCCAGATCACGCGTCTTTTATGCGAAACCCCTTTTGTCGCTCGCAATCGTAATCTCTCCAACGGGAATAGCGTTCCTTTCGACGACAAATCAATGATGAAATCCTCCTCGCGTTTTGCCGTTGCGAGAGATTGTTCACGGTCTTTCTTGCATCTGTCTGTGTTATTTCCAATATCTCAGGGTAACGTAAGGCTCGGCTATTCCACCGTCAGTTTTCCCAATTCCGGGAATTTCGCCCGTAAAATAAAGCGAGCGAAATGGGAAAGAGAAAATCACGCGGTGGAGCCGTACGATTCGTCGGCTCGTGTAACTCGCGGGTCGGGCGAGAAAACGAATGTGGTGACGGATAAGATCGATCGTGCAGCAATAGACGACTGTGTTCAGGACTTGCATTTCAAAGGAGGGCATTATGCGACCTTCTACGGTCAACGAGAGAGGACGGAGAATGCCCGATGAACACTTGACCTCCTAGATGGCGAATGTAGAAAATGGCGTGTCGGATCGCTTCAAGAATTGGCGAAAGAGATGGAAAAAGGTAAAATCATGGAAGAATTATGATAACGGATGAACGAAAGAATTCATCCTTATTTATCGGATATGGATAATACTAATGCTGCTCGTGCAATCTTTAATTTTGCGAAATATTTTACAAGAAAATCTTCCATGCCTTCGTTAAAATTATATAAACCTTAACAGAAATATATACACACACATACATCAGTGATTAAACATTCTTTGAATTCTCTAAAATATGATTTATGCAATAAAATTATTGTAATCATGGAAATGGTATTAAAAGGAAAAGATATGAAAAAGAATGAGAGAGAGAGAAAACTATGTAGGACACGTACCAAGCGCCGCAATTGGGAGATCGAGAAATGTAATAAATCGTGTCTCGAGAAATAAGGAATGCGCGGTATATATGTACTCGACCTTATCCAATACCAAAGAAATCTTATAATAGTGTGCCGGCTAGTTTCAAAAGATAACAAATAAGATACGCGAGGACGGGCGAACATAAATAGCGAATGATGACCCCATTAGAAATAACTCGCATTTACGCTAGTTAACCGGTCTCTTAATACGAAGAAACCATTATGATATCTGTATATATCTAACAATAATTATCTTTACGTTAATGGAACAGGGGTAAGATTTCGCTGCATGACAGAACACAAGAATGCAAGAGAAATACAATGTAAAATAAACTAAATATAACGTATGTAAACTTTTATTATTTAAATGCTTAAAGCTTTAAAAAATGTTTGAAGCTTTTATTATTTTTGTTAAATTAACTGGCGTGACGTAGACGAGATTTCCATGCTTTCGACCTTGTATATGGTTTTCTGCAAATTATTTGCGAGTAATTCTGTAGAAGTACTACTCTGTTGCGAGTTCTTGTTATACATTATCTTCCGTCCTATGTCGTTTCGTCGCGGATCCATTAATCACAAGTATTTGAAATCGCACGTCTCTCCCGCACGTCGACGATCGCCCCCTTTGCGTTGATGTCTTAGGTTGGCTCAGGTAATGCCGTAGGACGCGCGCACGCGTGTTTATTAGTTAATTACGAGCCGCCTTCGAACAATCCAGCCATTAACGCAACATATCACCTATAATGTCTGCGGATACTCCTTCGGTGTTGTCGTGAGATAGAATCGAGAGTGCTTCGAACGGCTGTCTGCGAAAGACAAGGTACCACGTACACGAAATACTATAGATACAGTATATAACTCTACTCAAGGTGTCCCGACGAGAAGTTATATATCGGTACAAATGCTAGCATTTCGAGAAACTAAGTCTCGTGAATGAAACAGCAACAGAGGACAGGTTGGCTGTAGAAGATTAATGTGCGAATAAAGCTTGCAAAAGTTACAAATGAGATCAAAATATTATCGTTAGTATAAATTGTAAAGGGATGATAATAAATTGAATAAAGTATGCAGCATTAGATATTAAGCGATATGCTAGTATATGATATTTTCCTTATTAAAGCGAAACATATTGATACCGCATTATTATCGAACTCGAATTTTGACGCACTCTTTCAAGACTTCTGAAAAACTTCATTTTTGTTATACTTGCATTTTTTCATAACAGGTCGTTAGCGTTTGTATTTTTGAAGAAAATGTCGCAAAGATATTTGGTATATTTTATACTTAAAACGCCGTCTTTGAAAAGTGCTATCTTTCATGATCGTATCGTGCTTTAAGCAAAGAGGTTGATTATTGCCTGGTATAAATGGCCCTTGGTATCCGTGTCTTTCCTCTCATCTGAAACCGCACGAGAGGTCTTGACAGTGAAGTAGATTAAAATCTCATTCCCTTCGCGCTTGAGGAAATATGTTGCGCGCAGGATCGATTATAGTTTCCGTTAATTTAGCGATAAGCTCGACGTGAGCGTAATATTATCTTGTCATAATTGCAACGAGAAATATATGTGTATAGAAAATACGGATATTAATAATCTTTTCAACAACATATTTATTACCTGCTGCTTGCCACATTATGCTAATTCTTGCATGACTTTTCATTCTTCATGAATAATGTATTTACGAGTAATATAGATATAATATTTTTAAATGTTAATAATATAGTACACTGATTTATTCATCTACTTCGTTCTAATAAATATGCTAATCTATATTACATACATACGTTAGCTTTCCGTTCCCGATTTCGATATCAGTTCGGCAACAATTCGGATGATAGCGGAGGTTCTCAATCTTTGTTCCGAGAGTCTGTCAGTAATTTTGCTGATTGGAGGAATCGTATTGTTCTTGTTCGAAGGGGAAGTTACCGTGGCATTTACGGCGAAGGTAATTGAACTCTAACGCCTTCAAGCATTTATAATGTAATTTCCGGTTAATTACGGGACAAGCAATAAATCTCATAAATTTAATGGCAGATACATCAGTGAGAGATTAATATCGACACGTTCGTTGCGCGATATGTTTGCATAGAAATTGCTGATATTCGCGTAAAAGGTTTCTCGATCTCGAGATTCGCCGAAGCAACCAGCTATCCGGAGTGGATTTTTGTCTCTCGTTGGAATATTTCGCCCGAACTTTTTCGTATGAGAGTCTCATTTTCTTCAGAGATGTGAGACCGACTCGGAACAAAAGTTTTCCGGTATGTGTTTCACCTTGATAAGATATAAAGATTTGCTTTACTGGTCGAGCGAGATAGCGGATTTCTCTGCGAATTTAAATCGAGCGAAATATTTTTTTACGAAATATAATAAAATATCACCAATTTTGGATATATTAAACTTTTGATTCGCGGATATGTAGATTAAATTCGAATAAAATCGGAGACTGAAAATTGCAATATATTCTCAGAGTATATATTATATATGCATATAAACATATATATGTATATAAAACAAGCTTGCGTTTGTAAATTAGAATACACTACTGCTGCGAAAACGAGCAAAACGGTTTCGCAGATTGTTGTGGTAGCCGAGATATGGTTAATATGTGTATATAACTAATCCAGGACGTTATGTCTTCGGTGCACTAATTGGGATTACGTTGGATTATGTAACTTTCTCTTGTCGGATGCTTGCTCGTTTGTAAAGCTGCGTTTGGTATCCATAATATAAGCCGATTTTCCAAATACCGATATCTGCGTAATACGAGCAAACTCTTGAAATAATGGACGCTCCTCGACCGTTATTAATAACAAAATCGAATTAGCTTGTTATAATTTAAAATATATAGAAATATCTCTAAAATTACCATGTTAAATTCATAATTAATTTACGTTTATTTACCTGGATAAATTGTATAATATTTATCTTGACCAAATTATTTCCAAGTTATATACTATATACATATATATATATATATACTTAACGCGCGCGCGAAGAATGATATCATTAATCATCATTATCATTAATTATAATCATTTATCACTAATAATAGGTATGACAGTTATCAGCTGCGATTTATTGATTATTATTCACCGCACAGGGAAGTCATAATCAATATCGTTTATACGCTCGTAAAGTTAACTACATCGGTGCAATATTATCCCGATTGTGGCGTATCACGGGTCCAGATCCCATCCAGTGTCCACTCAGCAGCTTATAGATGTTATTACGAGCTATCACTAACTAACCGCAACTGCATCGTTGTAATGTTATTCTGATTGGCATCAGTCTTGTGTACTGATTGTTTCGTTTGCGCAATCAGAGGCTTAGAGAGACATGCGCAGCATCATTAAGCAAGGCAGCGATCTCACCTCCTCTCTTTCTCTCTCTTTCTCTTTCTCTATCTCTCTCTCTCTTTATACATTATACGGGATTACGAAGGATTATTCTATATGTAACCTCTCATCCCAGCTGCTGATCCTCAAACGATCGATCGTGTGCAATCTTGCTCCGAATATCGATCAGTGATATAACCGTCGCATCCTTAAGATTGGCTCCGAAACCCTGGATTCAATCAAGCCCGCGTTCTGACGAAATCAAATCCGTCCCAGATTCGATAAGGCCAGAGCGGATACGAATGTATTAAATTCGTATCTTGCCAGATGGAAAGCGGGTGCAAATGTATTAGCGGATTTCTTTTTTTAACGTAAATATGCGCATTCGAGAATTTAGTATCTCTTGGAGAAATTTCTATAACCAGATAAAGTCGTATTAAGCCGTGCACTTCGTTTCTCTCTCTCTCTCCCTTTCTTTTTCTTGGCTTGTTTGTCTTTAAGAAAAATATTTAAGGAAAGCAGAAGTGTTATGTACTTTACCGGCTTTTAAAAGTTTTAATGAAAAAAATGTGTAATATTATATAATAGCATATTGTGCTTTGTACAAATTCAACTATTTGATTGTACGCACGTCTCGCTAACAATTATATTAATTAGAAAACTAATTGCCGTTATTGCGATAATGCGTATAATCGGATTATTTTTACTTTGAGTCTGTTTGTTCACAATTTAATGATATAAAATGGTATTCTTACAAGAAACTTTGCGAACTCTCGTCAGTTTTAAAATTCTTTTACGGGTTACACCAGTGTACGAAATTACGTATCTGGATATGATGGTGGCTCTTTTGCAATAAATTTTACGCAAATTCCGTCGGGCGTGTGACGATAATTTTAACAAGGTCGACAATTTTTAATTAAAAATTATGACATACTTTGCAGTTGCGACTCGAGTATTATCGAGATTATTCGCATACAAAGATGACGACAGCTCATTTCCTTCGCCGTATAGCGAAGATGTAGCGCTTAATTGAGGACGAATATAATCTTAATATGGCGCGAGGGCGTCGCGATTTCTCCATAGAGCCTGGGCTCGCAAGTACAACGAGAGGATTTATTAAGAGAGCCGGCGCGCCCCCGGTATAAGGTCTGGTTTTAACGAGTAAGTCCCATCTCTGCCTAAATGGAGATATATATCTTCCGTTGGGCGCACTTATCCGTTCTTGGCTGACACCAACACGTACGAATTAATGGCCTTGCTCGAACTCCCTTCTTGCTGATCCCCTAACCCTTCCCCATAGTGACTGCTATAAACCACTCGCGGTTACGCGCGGTGCGGGCATCGATCATGATTCCGCGGAAAATGTCTTAATGTAGCATGCACACCGAATAACTGAATCTATTGGGGCTCGTAGTGAAACCTTGTTCAATTATTCGCTAATGATATGCGCAAGCAATTCCGGATGTGTGTGAAACTGATGTTATTTCATAGATAATTAATTTTCTTTGGTTTAATGACCAAAATAAGTTGTTTAAACTATCAACGACAATTATAAAAGTATTGGAAATAAAGTCAGAACTCTTAATTATTTATAGAAAATAATATATGCCACGAAACATTAATCTCTTTGGTAAGATGAATGAAGGACATCATATGTTTTTCGCAAATATCGTAATTCTTAAGCATGATACAGATGTTCAGTTAGGTGTGGCGAGGATTCCAAAGAGGTTCGTTAGTGAAATCGGAAAAGTATACGATGTTTGCACTATTTGTTTGCGCGCACTTTGTATTATTCGTGTTCGGAGCCGTGTCTGGGCTGAAGTTCAGTGTATAGATCATTAGCTGTACTGGAACTCGTTACGTCGACCAGATTCTGCGAGAGTTGTGTTTAGAACTTCTATAGTGGAATTCCCCTACTGGTCGAGAAACTTCCCCCGTTGCGAAACTTAATTTACATTCTGGGATACCACACAATATATAGGAAATAATACATACAATATAATGCACACAGATAAATAAGAAAATCTATATAATAATAATATTTGTAACGTTGAAATTGGAAACACTTGTCAGAATTCATTTTGCTGTTCTTTGAGATCAAGTATAGTTAATATCGCTCGAAGTAATCAAAGATCCGTGAAATAATTTTATTACGTAATATCGAATACAAATATCATATATGAAGAATAATTTATTGCTTTATTAATTTTCTTGTAGTTTCTACAAAAAGGAAATTCCTAATAGTCACCGCGGCGAATGCATTCCTCTCTATTATCTCACGGTTTTCCGTTATTCCCCAAAGTACGCAATCCCGAGAGTCAGCGGCGGATAATTCCGCGGAATTAAAACCGGCGATCGCGGGCGATGAGGAACAGCCACAATGATATATATATATACCTATATACATATATACTGGCAAATCGCGGAAGAGCAAGGAATTTTAGTGGCGACCGCATGAATGAATCCGGCCGAGAATTTTTGCGTTTATTTATCGTCCGACGCGTCTCTTAGTCGGTGGAAAAGATTCGTTCGTCCATTCGGCAGAGAGGATGGTCTTTTCGGAATTCAGTTATCAGGTCGCAATCCCGCACATGTGCGCCGTCGCTGTTTGATATTTCGCGTTGCTCGTATGCGCACGGATTCCTCTTTCTCTTTGGGATGCGGAAGGGCAGGGCGCTATCTATTCCCGGGGTTATGTAACCTGGCGGCGCGGGTATTACACCGTTGCGTTGGAGGACCTTAATAAAATCTCTCGGTGAGTAAAGGCCACCGACGTCTCGTATATCTCAATCTGTCGTCGTTTGTCAGGGAATTTGCGGCACGAGCGTCCCTTGGTTTAGGTGTTATTGTTTCCGTTTACACACATGCCAATTATCTCCTCGAGGACGTTACGTTATTATGATTTTTCTTTATACTGTTACGATATCACATAGGGAGATAGAAAGTTAGAGACTGTGACAAATATTTATATATAATAAAGTATGCATTTCAAGATCTCTTTTCAATCTTATGTTAGCATTAAAGATAAAACCTTTGATTATAATTTGATGTTATATATCTTCCCCTTTATTTTAAATTAATCGTTCTTCTTTCTAGTTTCTCTTAATTCCAAAGTCTATCAATTCACATGGCGCGTATCAAAGCTGATTGTCTAGATACGCAGCGATAAATTGAAAGGGTCTAGTAAAATTCGAGACGTTATCTCGTTTCTCGCGCGCGTTATCTTTCTTCTAGGATACGTCAAGATATAAATCAATACGAAAACGGGAGAGCGACGAGAGTAGTAGGACGAGAGAGGAGGAAAGGAGAAAGATACGTTACGAGGATATCCCAGGAGCAAGTCTTCTCTTTCAACTCTCTTTTCCTTTCCTCGACATCCTTGCCGTGAGCCCCGCAGCTGAGATTCGCATTAGCGAAATTGTCGCCATGGATGGTGTAGAGCCGGAGGAGAAAGATGGAAGCGGCATTTACATTGCTTTGACCAATCAAGCGTCGGGACGATTTAAATAACCGAACTACTGCTCCAGTCGTTCGGTTCTCTCTTTAGCAGCGACTTCTTGCAGCTGCTTCGCTCGCGAAACTATTCCCTCTCTTTCTTATGCTTCTCTCCGCTCGATCTTTCTCCCTCTCTTTTCATCATCGCTCGATTTTTCTTGATCGCCTTCACCCGATCTGTCTCTCATTCCCGTTCATTCAGTCGATCTCCCGTTCTGTACCGAGCGAGATAAAAATATGCAAAGTACCTCGATTATCAGGCACAGCGATTTCTCCACAGATATTTTCTTTCCGCGAGATGATTCAGAAAATAATTGGATCTAACGACAGATAGTTCGTCGTTACGCGGAAATTCTCGTTCTTATGGTAATGTTAGATAGTAGAATGAGTTCACGGCATTGCAGAGAAGTCGAGATTATTGTCAATATTCGAAAGATTTTTTTCCAATTGGTTAGCGAGGTCATCGCGTCGATCGTAATTTTATTTCGAGTCCTTGGGAAAGACCGGAGCTGCGATATAAAATGTGACATTGCAGTCTACGATAATTGCGTTTACTTCAATTAAACGTTCCTCCAAAGAAAATACGCACTAATTAATTCCGACAAGCGCGAATTATTTCACATTTAATAAATTTTAGCTTAACATCTCTTTAGCTAGTATTTATTTCTTGATTAAAATAGATTCAATTAAAAATTCTTTTTAATTTGGAATTGTTTATGCTGTTTTCGTGTATATGTTGAGAAAATGGAATTAAAATTTTACTATTGGATATAATATTAAATTGGAAATAAATAATATAATATATATGTATGAAATAATATTATGAATAATGATGATTTATTATATTTATCAAGCTAAT
The DNA here is from genome assembly GCF_003651465.1 of Formica exsecta. Classification (NCBI taxonomy): domain Eukaryota; kingdom Metazoa; phylum Arthropoda; class Insecta; order Hymenoptera; family Formicidae; genus Formica; species Formica exsecta. The sequence goes on from NW_021851090.1 coordinate 581,014, forward strand.
ATCACAATATATATAAATCGACAAAAAATTTATATCTTCAGATTTTATAAAAGAAAAGTTCGATATTTAATTTAATTTTTTAAATAGCAAATTATTTTATATCGCGTGTGAGATTGTATAATACATTTGTTTCTTGTTGTATATTAGCTCGCTTTTTTATAAAAAAAATGTAAGTTCTGTTCAGCTAGAGGAACAAAATTTCACTGCAAAGTTCAGTTACAGGATTATCGCGAGAGCACGTGTACATTATTTACCTCGGAACTTCGAAGTTGTGAAGCTTACGCAGGTTTATACGTTATACGGACCAGCGAGACGAGGTGCCTGCGAACTATCCGATGCAATATTGCGACGAGGCCGGCTGTTGGTGAATAGGGCGGCAACCGCTTTCTATTTCCAGCGTAATGGTACATATGATGAACAAGTCTGTGTGCGCGTGGTGAAATGGTGCACAACTTAGTCGTTTTCACCAAATTACGTAACTCTATATAAGGCTGTGTATATGCAAAAAATGGAGAAAAATATAATCGATAAAAAGATGTTAAAATTTGATTAAATGTTATATTTATTATTATTAATTAAATTCGTGCCTCAATTTTTTTACTCTAAATATTTAATCATAAAAATCAATAACTTCGATTATTTCATCCATAATCAATATGATTAATATATAGAAACCCGAATTCTCTTTACAAAAATTTTCAAACAATTCTCAACAATTTTACGATCATGTAGTAGCAAATATAATGGATTCTTGGTTTTTTATTAATAAATAAAAACTAGTAGTGTGTAAAAAAATTAAAGCTGATTAAAATAGTTGTTGTAATGTTTGCCCTTATGAAAATATGATATGATCATGTACGTGGAATAAACGTTCCAATTATACACCGCAGGAATTTTAGAGTTACACTTTGCAGATACGTACAAGAGACGGGATGTGCGGGGTACTTACAAGCAACACGCGTGGTGATATTGCATTCGCCACGGCTGTAGCGGGATAATATGTAACCACGACTCTATCTACTTGTGGTGCGATACGACACGGTCGCGAGATCGTAACAAATATGTATATCCTTTGTTATAATACATTAAAGTAAAATAAGTGGTAATTAAAATGAACAACGCTCGCGCTATTAAATAATATTCAAAAGCACCGGGTTATGCTGAAAATTAACAATAACCGATAATTAAATATCGCCTTAGAACGGCGTTGGATATCGCATAGGAGAGAACAATGCGAGCGTTGAAAATTTTGTACAGTGTGTAGTCGTGTATTTTATGCCGGTTGTGCTTATCGTTAACGCAATCATCACGCGTGATTTTACTAAAAATAATTATAAAATAAATGTAATTGGATACAATTTTAATTTATCAACATCGTGGGAGTACACCTGTCTCGTAATTCTTATCGCAAATTACATCATGAATTTACGCGCCACTGGTCTCTTCCGGTGGTGTCGTAACAACGTCATAAGAATTTTACGTCCAGCGGGCGGGATGCAACGGAATAGTGAGCTCGTTTGTCGGCGCACCGGGACCGCCGACTTTCGCGGACATTCCATGCGTTACCGTGTCTCGGTGTGCAACCACTTCCGGTGCAACATCGTGCGGTCGCAGCGACCGCAGCTTGCGAGTATTAAGCGCTGTATAAACAACATGCGGGGCCGCATGCAATATGACGACACGCACACGTCGGTGCTGCTTGCGACGTAATTCAATGTGCTTGAATAACATTGAAGCGATGTTACGAAAATGATTAGATAAATTAGGTTTATAACATATTACGCAGAAATTAAAAACATAATAAGAACTACAATATTGATATGTAAGAAATCTAAATTTGCATATTTTTAATGCAAATTTTCATCTTTATAACGTTAATCAGTATTCGTAAGATGCATTTGTGAAAATAATTTAAAATGCCATTTATTTTTTATAATTGGAGTAGAACACTATAAGTGCGCGCCATGCGCAAGCGATTTATTTTGTGTGTATGTGTGTATAATTACTTACACATATTAACTTTAGTTCTCCGTTTTTTCAAAATAAATTAAATAAAAATTACACACACATTTAATATTTGAATTGTCAAACGCGTCGCTTAGTTATGACAGGCTTTTATTGATATAAAGTAATGCATAACGCAATGCCGAGATAACTAATCAGCATCGCAGAAAAGAGGTAACAATACTTGCGAGTTTCGATTTGACATATCTTTTTAAAAGTGGATATCTCTCAATGAGAGCTGCTCACGGCATATTATTAGAATATTATATGTGTGTGTTATATATAAAATATTATACAATGCGCCATTTAGTTTTTATAAATAATAGACAAAAATGAATAAAAAAATCGCGATATCTCTTGCGCGATATCTCTTGCTGAATATTGAAGTGTACAAATATTAAGAGTTTCTTTTATATCTCGTGGGATGCTACCCAGAACTCTAAATAAAAAACCGGAATTGCGAAATTTACCTTTAAAATATTTAAAATTAAAATTTTATTTAAAATTAAATTACAGGATTAAGAATGTGCTGTAAAACGATCGAATCGCAAAATCGAATAATTAATATAACGATAAGTTTCATGATCGTTTCATGACATTAATCGTTTAATAAATAATTGATCTATAATTTAAAATACTTATATAATTTAATATTTCGTATATATATTTTATAATATGTAAAATATTTCGGCAGCGAATTAAGACAACACCTAACATGGTATTTTGCCTTGGCGACGTAAACATTGACGCGCGTAAACATTGTTTACGTATCACAGCTTTGTTATTATTCATACGAAGACACTTGAATAGAACTGTAGTGGGGCGAGACGCTCAAATTCCTTTCCTACGTGTTATTATTATTTGATTTAAACAAGCACGCTTGTGAATCAACCTGAGAGGAGGAGGAGGCCTAGGAAAGGCATCGGGCACCAGTGGAACAACCCTGTGGTAAATAATTTATATTTAATTTGTTTTATATTAGTTATTTATATTAATTATTAATTGTGTACGTGTAATTTTAATTAAGCAGTTAATCGCGTAATTCGATTTAAAAAAAATATGATTTAAAGAAGAGAGAATTAGAAAAAAAGATTGTTATATGAATGCTATAATCTTGTAAAAATTTTTACTTTTAGATTATAGTTTTTATATGGAATTTAGTAGTATATTTCCTTATTTCAAAATTTATAAAACTATTTTATTAATTTGCTTATTATTATATGCATCGAATATAAAATTCAATACGTATAATAAATTTTTTGAAATTCTAATTATTTTGAGCGCTGCTACAATTTGGATCTTTTATTTGTATGTTACAGATCAACGTAGCGACCCTAATATCCTAAGAGGAGGAGGAGGCCTAGGAAAGGCATCCTGCACCGGCGGAGCAACCCAACGGTGAATATTTATTAGTTTTATATTAGTTATTAAAAATCGCGTACGCGCATTAATTTAGTCTCATTATTTGAATGAATTAAAGAAAAAATAAAAAAAGACACATAAATACCGATAAATGTTTTTAGTATTAAAGAAGATAATCTTTTTAAAATTTATAAAATTGTTCCATATTTATATAGAGCTTCTTAGTATTGTTCGCATCGGATATAAAATATTCTGCACGAAATATTAATTATGTTTTGAACGCTGCTATAATTTGGACTTTATATTTGTATGTTACAGACGTAGCCTCAAGACCAACAACTCCGCTGTTGCGCATCAGTGCCGGTGAGTGACGAATTTTATTTTATTTTGAGTTGACGGATCTGTAGATATTGTAGATGCAAATGTAGATTGTAGATTGTAAATAGATCCGTTGCCTCAAAATGGATGGGCTAGAATATATTAAATCAAATAACTTTTAATCGATTTTTTAAATATATATTAAAACATATTACAGATCTAATTTAAAATATAACTTACAGCAAAAATTTGAAAAGAATGTAAAATATTTTTCAATTAACAACTTGGCATTATATTAGTTAAAGTAAAGTTATATTAAAACGACGCATGATAAATGGTAATGCCTCACGACCGTAAACGAGCGTGAAATTACGCTCATGCACCGGCGATAATAATTAGCCGGCAACGGAAAGAATTTCTTTCCTTCATTGATCTCCGATAGAGGTCAAAGCTACATCTTTGGCTGGGTGTAGCCAGAATGAATATGGCCAGGATCAACGAAAGGTAGGTCCAACTGGCCCAACGAAGCAGCATACGATGCATTCTATTAGGGCACGCGAATAGGATATACGAGTAGAGCACGCGAATAGGGCACGCGGGTAGGGCACGCGAATAGGTAGGGCACGCGAATAGAACACGCTCCCCGAAATTTTGGTGATCCCATATTCCCGTTGGCTTAGCCAACAAAAGTAGAGTTGTTAGGACTGTTAGAACTATTTCAAATTAAGATAGGCAATCATTTCATTCCTTAAGTATTTAATTCCTTAAGATTCTTCTCTAAGGAATTAAATGCTACTGGGAATTAAAAAAATATTGAAATTTTATTAAAAATATTGCAGAGATGAACAAATCAATTATGAAAAAAATTATAGGTAAAAATTAAAAATATAATTTAATTATGAAAAATGTAAAAATGTATCTTAAATGTATAAAATACATTTAGGTTGCATTTTGTTATATGTATAACATGTATATTAGCTTTAATATTTAACATTTTATGTAACATTTTAATTTCTGTAAATGAAAAATTTTATTTTTTTCAAAGTTATATAATTTTAAATTCAAATGTGAATGTTATTAGTATCTAATAATTTTTAATATTCAAAAAAAAAAATCTATTGTAAATTATACGAAATTGAAAGAATACGTACAATAACACAAAATTCGTTGAATTAACATATTTGATAAATATTAAATTTCAACGTTTTTATATTTATATTGTAAAATTATTCAAAAATTCAATATAGCTTTTCTTATACCAAAAGATTATCAATAAAACCCAGAAACTTTTATTTAAAAATTTTGTAATTGCAAATATCGTTAAAATTCTCTCTCTTTTTCTCTTCTACGTAATATAAAAATTATTAAATAAGTATATCAAGATTCGATGTTAAGCTACGATTAAATATTAACTTCTTACTCGCAAAATTTATTGATCGCACTTTTGATATTGCAAAAATACAAATATATTTGAAATATTGAAAAGTTTTTAAGATTAAATATTATTGATCACGCGCGGAGATTGAAAAATCTGCGAAACAAAATAATTTACTTTGATTATCATTTTTGATTAGACGTATTTTACGAATTTCGCGTCGCTTTAAATATTCACTGAATGATTTTATAAATAATATTGCAAACATTGCGTTCTCTCCATGTTTTTGGACGAGATCGCTATCTTGACGAAGAGCCTTATCGCTGTTCCTCATGTCAGGTGGACGCTAGCGAATGCGCGGTTTGTACTGGCGGAGAATCGAAATGATCTTCTTCGTGGAGAGTTATTTCTCGTCGGTTTTTGTGGGATCTATCCGCGACGCTTAGTTCGGTGCCTCGTTAAAAATTGAAAGTTTCCGTTGCAGAGTTGGAATTAAATCCAGGTTTTCTTGGCGGTTCCTGGAAGCGATGCTTTTGGCAGTGATTTAACGACGATCACCAGACACTTTGAAATCGAATCACGAGAAAAATTCATTAAATAGTATACTTTGAGAGAAGATATATTTGCTTCTTTTTTTGTTAAGAATGTTCTTCCATCATTACTTATCTTAATATTAATATTATCTCTTAACGATGAAAATACTTCATTGAATATGGATATAATGGATAAATTTCTTTTTTTTTTTAAGTACATAAATTTAAATTACAATTAATTTTTACATATTTTTTTGATAAAAAATTGTGGTTACAAACAAATATATTTTATTAATTAATTTTGAATTAATTTAATTTTTGGTCTCTTTTAACAAATTATTTGCAGGCACTGGACGTCCCACCATTTTAGGATATTAAGATTAGTTTATAAACTGTATATGTACATATAATAAAATACATGCGCAAATTGTGTGATATATTTGACAAAACTCTTTTTTTATATTATATTTAATATTATATCGCGCGAATGCATGAATGTAAAATATGTGAGTAATTAAAAAATTCGAGACGAATTGAATGGGTACTCCGATATCAGTAAGATATCGGCAAATTAATTTATTGATTTTGATTAAAATGTTATAAACAAATTAATTGATTGGTAAGGCAGAGGAATCTTGATCTGGTCTAATCGTTAGGTCAGTTATCCTCCATTAAACGCGGCGAGAACGCGATTATTTTAAGAAATACAAAGTTTATTTTATTCTGTTTCGCAATTGTTCACGAAACAAGATATATTTGATCGCGGAATTCGTATAAAATCGCGCATTTAAAAAATCGGCCATTAGATTCTATATAGATTTTATTATAATGTGCGAGAGGAATCAAACATACATTATAATTATGAAATAAATTATGAAATGCGCTCCGAAAACATTTTTATTGTTGCAACATATTACAATTACCGTCAATTTATTTATTTATCGTGTACATTCGCAAAATTTAAATCGTGATTTATTTTCTGATTTAATCGTTGAGTAATATCGAAACTTCATCTATCTTTTCACGTCCCGCGCCCCCCGCGCGACGGACATTTTCTTTAAAAAGTCTTTCTCTTTTAATTGAGAGAGACATAATCAAATTTATTGATGATTTTTTTGATCTCGATAGACCATCAGCTACGTTTAATCTAAAAATTCTAATAAATTTTATATTGTACGTATTTCGAACATTTTCGTGTAATATAATATAATTAAATATTTTTTATATATGTTCAATATATATA
>NW_021851090.1:590580-596341 GCF_003651465.1 Formica exsecta
GTTTGAGCACTCTAATGAACCTGAGAGCTATGCCGGCGGTAACGTACAGCATTTTCGAGTGAAATAGGTTTGATCGTTCCGAGACCGATTAATGACATCATATACTTCGTCTTGGATTATTAGGGGTACTTGAATTATTATATAGATTAATCAATGGAATACTTTGAGTAATCGTTTGATTGATTAATCAAAAGGGCAAAGAATCTTGTACTTTAGACAAAATAGCGTTAAAGATGGGGAATGTACTTTATATTATTTATATTAATCAATCTTGCAATATCGATTAAACAAAATTAAAAGTTTCTTTTATATCTTGTGGGGGAGGTTACCCCAAAAAAATGTACTCCTTCCAATACTAGAATATCTTTATACAATATACGAAAGATTGTGATTTTCGAAATGCGATAGTCTATTCTATTATAATTATTACATTTGAAACTGGTTATCTCTAAAATCTATGGAACGTACTATAATCATTTTGATCTCATTTGAAAGGTAATTTAATTCTCTACAACTTTTGTTTCGTTACTTTTTGTTAAAAGACGCATACTTTCTCTGATATTTGTAAAAATGTAAAAAATAACCGTGATTTTAATCATTAGCAGCATTAATTAATTTTTTCACGTTCATATGATCGCCCGATACTGTTAGGTTTTCGCAAAATGTCATACAAAAAAATCGAGATATTTCTTGCAATATCGATTAAACAAAATTAAAAGTTTCTTTTATATCTTGTGGGGGAGGTTACCCCAAAAAAATGTACTCCTTCCAATACTAGAATATCTTTATACAATATACGAAAGATTGTGATTTTCGAAATGCGATAGTCTATTCTATTATAATTATTACATTTGAAACTGGTTATCTCTAAAATCTATGGAACGTACTATAATCATTTTGATCTCATTTGAAAGGTAATTTAATTCTCTACAACTTTTGTTTCGTTACTTTTTGTTAAAAGACGCATACTTTCTCTGATATTTGTAAAAATGTATAAAATAACCGTGATTTCAGAGGTTTTTGAACGCTAACTTTTTAAGAAAGTATTTTTCGATTCATGTTTATATCCAAAACTTTTTGTTCAGAATTAAATTTCCTATAAAACCGCAAGGTCTGGCCGAAATGTTTGGGTTGACTCTGTATATTATGTATTGCAGAGTTAAATAAAAGCGATGTTTATTTAAAGCATGAAATATAAACAGAATGACTTGATATAATTAATGATCAGCGATTTTCTCTCTTTCTCTCTCTCTCTCTCTTTTTTCTCTCATTAGAAATTATTTATAATCCATTTATGGAAAGTTTGTTCAGATTGCTCATAGCGGATTAATTATAGCAAATCGTATAATGAATAAGCTAGATTCTATCAAATTTATTACATTAATGAATTTCATAAATAGTTTTACAGGAAAGTTTAAATTGGATCTGTTCTATGTTTACATTTGTAAGTGAGCATATAAAATTATATATAATAAAAATAAAGAGTAAAAAACGTCATATTAACAATAAATATATGTCATACATATATGTAATATTTCTTTATACAATTTTATAATTAATATTATAATTAATTTCAATCCAATTAATTATCTCTTAACGTCGAAATTGAAAACCTTTTTCTCTATTTGAGAGCGCTGTAATTTACCATGCCGAAAAATCCGTACCAAATATTCGGAATCGGAAAGAACGGCGATGTGTTTTATTACACGATTTACGAGGCTTCGATGTGCCGCAGTCGGCGAGTGAACGCCATCAAAAATTCATTTTGTGAGTTAAACTCGGTTGCCGTTGAAAGCGAACGCAGCAAAATGGAAGCGGTGCACATATTCGAGAATGGCAAGGCACACAATGGCGCAGGAGAGACAAGAAAATAGAAACAAAAAGAAAAATGAAATTCGCGTATGAAATTAGCCGAGCGGTGAGCAAACTGTCGAGCTGCGCTCATACGCCAATTATGTACAGCGGCCAAAGAGTAGATATAGCTTCAGGATATGCAGAATTTTGCGCTCGCGCTCACAATCAGATGTATCTGATACACGCATATTCTACGTTAGCTTTATTAAAGGACGGAAAAAAAACCGCGAGCGCATGTGTGTGTAATTATTTTGCATTAATGTGCAACTATATAAGGATACTGACAAAATCACGTGATGAAGTATATTACGATAGCATTTTTATATATTTATATCTCAATATATTATGATCTACTAGTGGAATATTTATCAGGGATAAATATATAGTTTAATATATACTATCAGAATAAAATTATTGTTTACTATGTAAATTAAAGACGCGAATTAAAGTAATTTATTTGATAATAAATTAACATTAAATTTTTATCTATGCATCTACCTATTTAATATCTATACAAAAGGTTCATTATGTTCGGCATATTAGAGTTCTGTCAGTAGGTAGCGATATGAATATAAGATTATTCAGTCACGTATGGGCTTCTAGTATATACCCTTAGGACACGCTAAGCCTCCTACGTGTACGGGTGTGCTGACATGAATTTTCCGCACGAGGTTCGCACATGCAAGCGTAGCCGCAGATATTAACGAGCATGAGTGCGCCCGCGGCGTGACATGTGACACAATGTACCGCGTGTGATAGAAGAGTTCCGTGTGCTGTTCCGACGCTAAGGGGAGGTAAGTAATATCGCATCGTCGTGCACTGTAATAATCTCGTGTACCGGCTTGGTCTGGCGAAATTTCGTTACCATGTCACTCCCTATCGCGATCAAAAGGAAACGGGAAAATTACGATTGCGTGAGATATTACTCTGTCGCGGCAGAAATCTCGGTTTTTCACGTCGGTGCTAATCCCACTATTACGGCTCTATTTTTAATGTAGATCGAGAGAGTAAAATACTGCCGTTCTATTATTATTATTACGTAGGATTGAGTTATTTATATATAACATTTGCCATTAAATTTGATTTATTTTTTAAATCGAGTAAATACAAGTGTATAATATTTTAATGCAGCATAATTTATAAATAATATTTCTACATATCAATGCGATGATAATCGAACTACAGTAATAAATAGTAAAAGAACAACTCGTAAGCATACTTGTTATTTGGTAATAGAAAAAGAGAGATATCTGTAACGAAGAAAATGACATATATGTTATAGGAAATTGTTAAAGTTTGTGTGATAATTTTCTTGAATTGTGAATTGTAACCTTTGCTTTTATCATTATACAATTATAAAAAGTACATGGCGCTTGCCCATCTGAAATGTGTGACCCATATTTATTGTATTTTTGATTCTCGATCATCGTAATTATATCTCGAATATCCTAAAAATATTCTAGCTTTTTTTCTAGGCGAAGAGCGATATTTTCGACGCGTTGCACTGATTTTCATCTCGATTTAACAACGCGTAAATGCGAAATTCAATTACGCACAGCTCGCGAGAACGCAGATCCAGAGTACTTTTGTAATATCACGCGCACGCATGAATGGTAGCGCTAAGTGCGTTCCATAAGTGTAGCATATAATTGCGTACTCCACGGTGGATAAAAAACATCGGGAAACTCGCAAGAGTCCGACGGAATCTCTCTCTCGTGAAAACGTCCTCCGCAAAATTGGCATCACCTTGATAATCTCCGTGTCAGTGCTAATGTCAGTGCTAATGTCAGTCTACCATGCGGTAATTCGTTTTCCCACGTTCAATCGTGGAAAATAAAAAAAAAATGAAGATAATGGAAGAGAAGAATCGCGATTGCGCGAGTAAAATGTAACGGAAAATTCCTATCTTTCAAATTGAACTTTAAAATACATACATTGCGAACGCGCAATTATCCTCCCAGCAGCATGTTTCTTTCGTAATATGCACATGCTTTTAATGCCATCAAAATTGGAGACTAAATAAACTGATTGTCAAAATGAAGGATATCACATTTATGTCAATTGTCTACAAATTCGATAACACTGTTTGCATGCGCGCTATGTAAACGGCGAGCTTCGGCATTAAAGCGATTTTCAGTATCGTTAATACCTTCAATGCGCCCTGATGTAACTTGATTTCGTTACTCTGCGCAAATTCCGCGCAACGAGCAGGCCATGGTATCAGCGTGTAGTTCGATTTTCGTGACACTTCATTAATTATCGAAGCGCGTTTACCGTGTAATTTAATTAATGTCCAGCAATGTCACCGGTGAGGACCGGACGACGCGGGCGGGAACGCGCCTCGTAGTTAATACGCGAACCTTTCGTTGTCGCATTTTTCGCGGATGTTGCATTACATTAATTGAAACTTGCCAACAACGCTCGCGATTCTTGCTTGTAATTTTACAAATGCGCGCAATGATCGTTTTTTGTTTGTTTACGGAAGCAATTATGTCATTAATTCTTTCTTCTGATGCAGTTATTTGTCTTGTGTTTTTCTTGTATTTTCTGAATAATGCATGAATGCTTTTATCTCATAAATAAAGCTTTATGCTGACTTTTTTGATTAAATAAGATTTGAATTATATATTTAAAAATTGAAATTAAGAAAAAAGTCTATTTAAGGAGGTTTTCTTGTCCAATAAAAATTTTATTAAAAAATTTGCGGTTGAGAGAAAATGCGTCATTTTAAGTACACTCTGTACAGCCGGCCGATTAAAGTTAAACAGTGTTTGAGCGGATTAACGCACATGTTACCTTGCCGCAATCTAGTGCCTCAAAGAAAGGTACGCAAACCAGTGATGGTTCGTCGACAAGAAAAGCAGCCGGGTAACACATGGTAACAGCCAATAGCACGCGTTGAAAGCAACGGCTTGCGGCTGCTATGGGAGTGTGTAGGTTGCACCATGGTAGGTAGATAGGTAGGTAGGTAGGTAGGTAACTGAGAGGATGGGAAGTACAAAAGCTTTCAACCCTCTCCCGTCCTTCCTTTCCTCTTCACTTCCCCTCTCTATTTTATACACACGTACGTATCCCACATTCTACGCGCGGGTGGCGCGGCAAGCCGTCTCGAATAAACGGGAATCCGCCCTAACTTTATGCGGCTCTTATTAAATTCCAGCCGACGAGAATCGCTAAGGACGCGACACGCGCGAAGGCGCGCCATTATTTTACGCCTGTACCATCTTTCACGCCAAAGATTCGGTTCGACCGTCGCGTCGCGACGAGTTAGATTGACATAAACCGCTTCTGCGACGCTAATCGATTAATTAATTTTTGGACAGCACGCCGGATCTCAAATGAGATTATTTTAATGCGATGAAAATCGGTAATAGACTTTGTGAACTATAACAGTAATCACGATTAATCAAAGGGATAAAAAAGCCATGAAAAAATTAAAATATTATGTAAAAAAAAAATCATGTTTTGCTGCCAGAATAGATAACCTGTTGAATGCACTTGAAATGCAATATTTTGTTTACGCAACGTTGTTCCTGCAAAGGTTTCTGTATGCTCTTAACAGTACGAAGATTGTTTGACAATCATATTAGATAGCTAACATGATAACAGTATTCAAGATAGTATCTTAATGTAATCATATGTATAGTATAAAATGCATAGAGCATCGTGGAACTTTTTAACATCGTTAAAAAATTTGCTCTTTACTACGCGAGTGCTGCACGATATCTTTGTACATTATTAAACATCAACGGAAAAAGAAATTTCGAAAATCCACACATTTGATAGCGTGCGCTGACAAGGGAAACTGCAGTCGCGGTGTTGGCGGAAGCCGGCTATTTGCGAACGGTAGAGCAAAAAAAAAAAAAAAAAAAAAAGTTTCTCACCTATACCGGCTGGAACTGCACCG
>NW_021851090.1:596953-597859 GCF_003651465.1 Formica exsecta
GAACGGTAGAGCAAAAAAAAAAAAAAAAACGAGGAAAAAGAGAAGCAAGGGAGAAGCGGAAAAAGGGCGAGAGAGCGTGAGGAAGAAAGGAAAAAATCGCTGCCTCAGGATTCCCGCGATGTAGTTGGAATAATTTCGACGTTTGCATGGATGAGGGTGGTACTACCGTCGCTTTCAACCCCTTTCTTTTCTGAACCTTCTTCCCTTCCCCAAGAGTCCTTTTCCGCGGCGTGAATTCGGTGTACCACATGGCGAACTGCGACTGTCATCCCTTAATGCGTACGCGCGCGCAAAGTGCGAAAGTTAAGTCTGAATAATGAATCCGTATGACGCCTGAGGACGAGATGCCTCGTAGATTTTCCCGCTGCGAATCGTTTAAGGTTGATCCTTTCAAGATCCTTTTAAGATGTTCCTTGCAAGTTGCTCAGTCGTTACCTGAATACTGGTAAACCTAGCGCTATCGCGAAAAAAGTATTCGAATGAACATCTGGCGTGGAACATATGCGTCGCGCCGAGATAACACGCTCAAGAATATATATATAGAGGGTATTTTAATAGAGATTGTGTGTGTGTGTGTGTGTGTGTGTGTGTGTGTGTGAGAGAGAGAGAGAGAGAAGTTTTCTCGCACGATGCATGAAAAAAAGATTAGGAATCCTATGTGTTTAACACAAGAAAGATCTGTGCTTTAACTATAAAATAAATTATATAAAAAATATGGAAACAACTTAAAAATTTAGAACTTTCTTGCAAATTTAAATATAAGTTGCAAAAATGAACAAATTATTAAAATAGTAATCGTACAAATTAATAGTTTCATACGATTAACTATAATGAGATTGTATAATGGATGTGAATAGTAAAAGTAAAGGGCACATTTCTTTCTTTTTCTCCCTCCCTCCTTCCCTC
>NW_021851090.1:598436-652523 GCF_003651465.1 Formica exsecta
GAACGGTAGAGCAAAAAAAAAAAAAAAAACGAGGAAAAAGAGAAGCAAGGGAGAAGCGGAAAAAGGGCGAGAGAGCGTGAGGAAGAAAGGAAAAAATCGCTGCCTCAGGATTCCCGCGATGTAGTTGGAATAATTTCGACGTTTGCATGGATGAGGGTGGTACTACCGTCGCTTTCAACCCCTTTCTTTTCTGAACCTTCTTCCCTTCCCCAAGAGTCCTTTTCCGCGGCGTGAATTCGGTGTACCACATGGCGAACTGCGACTGTCATCCCTTAATGCGTACGCGCGCGCAAAGTGCGAAAGTTAAGTCTGAATAATGAATCCGTATGACGCCTGAGGACGAGATGCCTCGTAGATTTTCCCGCTGCGAATCGTTTAAGGTTGATCCTTTCAAGATCCTTTTAAGATGTTCCTTGCAAGTTGCTCAGTCGTTACCTGAATACTGGTAAACCTAGCGCTATCGCGAAAAAAGTATTCGAATGAACATCTGGCGTGGAACATATGCGTCGCGCCGAGATAACACGCTCAAGAATATATATAGAGGGTATTTTAATAGAGATTGAAGTTTTCTCGCACGATGCATGAAAAAAAGATTAGGAATCCTATGTGTTTAACACAAGAAAGATCTGTGCTTTAACTATAAAATAAATTATATAAAAAATATGGAAACAACTTAAAAATTTAGAACTTTCTTGCAAATTTAAATATAAGTTGCAAAAATGAACAAATTATTAAAATAGTAATCGTACAAATTAATAGTTTCATACGATTAACTATAATGAGATTGTATAATGGATGTGAATAGTAAAAGTAAAGGGCACATTTCTTTCTTTTTCTCCCTCCCTCCTTCCCTCTCCCCCCCCCCTCTCTCTTTCGTGCATTTGACAACCGCAAATCCTTCGAAGCTGATCCCTAGATGTTCCTATAAGTTAGTTGGTCGTTATCTACACGGTCGTTTACCTTTCACGGCATATGGGGTGGCTTATTTAGATGATAGTGGATCCATAGTCATAAGTCACGCAACAATAAAGCCGTAAGGTTGTAATATATAATATAATATATGTATATGATACATGATATGAATAATGTTACGACAAAGCATAATTTAATGAACAACATACATTGTGCTATTTTGTGTTACAAATAGAATACGGCAAATGATCTTCCATATTACTGAATTGCTAATATATTTATTATGTTGTAATGTTGAAATGTATGTTGGCGTACATTAAAAACGTCGCATGAAGACAGCGATGTTTACGACACAAAAATATCGCTTTTATTTAATGCTTGTATCGGTTTCTGTAATGTAGAGTTTTTTGCTAAAATTAATTCACGTATATCGATTTAGAATTCGCTAATGTTCACGATGCGCGCGAATAATAACGAATAATAAAATACGGGAAAAAACAGGCGGTTCGTAATTAACGTTAGTCAATACCCCGATGTTTTTTTGCCGTGGAGTTTACCGCCAGAGAAATTACGTACAATAAAAGAATTATGAAAAATGGAACTTAACAACGAGCACATACGATTATATATATATATGAGTAACATGTATTTGATCGCGCGAATCCTCTGCTGTCTCTATCGCATGCTCGCGAATAAGCCTCTCTCATGACGGCCGTCATTCATGTAATTTTGCATGTATGCAAAATCCAGGAAGAATACCTGCAAAAACCGATAATTAAACTGTTGTATCTGTGTGTTCACGTATAACGCACACAATACAAAGGGTATACGACGGCCGTGTATAAGTCGCGTAACACGATTCTTTTCACTAGCCGATATATTTTTACCGTAATAACATAATGTATGCGAACTATACAGAATATTTAGAAAGAAAGGTAATTTGAGAGAAATATGATACGATAATGCAAAATTATTCAACTTTATCATTCGCTGTAAAATAATTTGCTTGATGAATAATAATTTTTTAAAATTATTTTTCTCAAAATTATATTTCGCAAATCAACATAGACATGCAAGTTTCTATATAAAATTAATTACACTATATACACATGTACGTGTTATGTACACATACACATGTTTATTTAAATATGATTATATATATTATTTATTATATTTTATTAGTTTGTTATATGTATTATATTCGCGTTTATTTAAATTATTGTATAAAATAATTAGAAAAAAGTTTCATATAGAGAGCTTAAAATTTCGCACGCGTGTGTATAATGCGCTTCTTCAAGCTGAACAATCAATATTTCACGAAATAAATATTTTGATTATATTTTATCATATCGATGAACGCGAATTTCGGTACAATATCGCGAGAGAATTGTCCTCGATTCGAGAGTTATAGATTGGTCATTGTAGAAATACAGTCGCTGTTTTTCAAACAAACTGCAAATATTGAACCGATCGTACTGACAAGAAAATATAATACAAATTTTTTTAAATAATTATCTATATTTTATCTCGATTTGTAAGATTTTGATAAATCTCGAACTCGCTGTAAAATAATTTGCTTGATGAATAATAATTTTTTAAAATTATTTTTCTCAAAATTATATTTCGCAAATCAACATAGACATGCAAGTTTCTATATAAAATTAATTACACTATATACACATGTACGTGTTATGTACACATACACATGTTTATTTAAATATGATTATATATATTATTTATTATATTTTATTAGTTTGTTATATGTATTATATTCGCGTTTATTTAAATTATTGTATAAAATAATTAGAAAAAAGTTTCATATAGAGAGCTTAAAATTTCGCACGCGTGTGTATAATGCGCTTCTTCAAGCTGAACAATCAATATTTCACGAAATAAATATTTTGATTATATTTTATCATATCGATGAACGCGAATTTCGGTACAATATCGCGAGAGAATTGTCCTCGATTCGAGAGTTATAGATTGGTCATTGTAGAAATACAGTCGCTGTTTTTCAAACAAACTGCAAATATTGAACCGATCGTACTGACAAGAAAATATAATACAAATTTTTTTAAATAATTATCTATATTTTATCTCGATTTGTAAGATTTTGATAAATCTCGAACCTTGCTATTCGATCGGAATGTAACAGCATACTGGACTCGTGATTGGCAGTTTGCGCAAGTTTATTTTCCTAGATACATATACTGCACTCTGTTGGAAAATACAGTTTATTATTGCCGCAAAAGCAAATGCACAGTTGCCGCAAAAAGCGATATATTTTTCGCGAGAATTTAGCACAGTTTCCCGTCGTGTGATGACACATCGTTATTAAAATGTTTTGAAGGGAACGAAACAAACATTCTGTAGCGTTGCTTCGAGGCATATTTATTTCTTCTTATTTACTCATCGATTTTCCTCGCACATCAATTCTTTAACTGATTTAAAAAAATAATTATATATATATTATTACTGCAGACATACGTATGGTGCGTTTCTCGCTGCAAAAATTGTACTTTTCCGCGTTCCTTTCTTTGAAAATCCAACCAATAAAACCATTCGGACGTTGAGAATGAAATTGGCGGCTAAGAAGAAAAATCTAGGTGCTTCTACGACGATCATCCGGCCGTCAATTTCAATATTACTGCTCGCCGCGGTATTCGCAAATAAAGCGGACGGGAACGCCAGTGGAGGAGGTTTAAAATACGGCCGTCTTTAGAGAACGGAAATGCTCGGTTTACTCGCGACTGCGAGACTCTGCGCGCGAAATGGCTTTCCAGCGGCGTAAAAACCAGCCAAGCAAGCCAATCCAGCTTTGAAGAACAACTGCAACGACTGTTGTGAAAAAGCAAGTACAACTGCAGTGCGGAGCCCTCCCTACTGCGACTATGTCGTGGTTCTTTCTTTGTCGCGCTTTTCCTCGTCTCCACCGCGGAGAGTTCCCTAGCCAAGTTCGATTACTTTGCTTCATGAAAATCATACGTCTTGGTCGCTCATTAAGATCGTAAATAAAAAAAAACTGTACTCACAAATAAAGTAGGTAATTACTTTAACTGATTTAATTGTTCGATAATAAATTGTTATGAAGAATTATATCAGCAAACTATATAATATCTTTCGCGCTTATTCACGGAATATATAAATTATATATCGGAGATTTTTCATAACAGAGGGGTATATCCCCAATTTTTTTGAAAAATAAAATTATTTAAAATAAGATATTAAAATATTATATATATATATCTTTTTAAATGAGGTATTAAACGAAATATTAATATTTCTAATGCCTTTTTATCCAAAACGTATAAAAATTGCGTTCTTATGCATCAAATTCGACTATCAAAACATTTTTCCCGTTCCTGTAAAGTTGCGTATTTGGTTTACGCTCTTATGTGATGAAAGCCTCGATATGATATATATATAAAAAAAAAACGATCAAAGAGAGAATGTGAATTTTTAACTTTCATGCACTACTGACGTAAATCCAGCACGTAAATCCAGAGAGTGACAATGTAACGCGTTTAACGCGGGTTCGTGCCTGTAGTGTAGGTGCGTTACAGAATAAGTAATTTGCGACGCACAATGGTTCTGTGCGCGCACGAGTGTATTCTTATTGCTCAGGGGATGAATTTGAGCGAGGGATGAACGCTGGGAAGATGGTTGTTGACACAGCCAACGAAACGAGACGAGGGATGCATTATCAAGCGCCGAAATACGGGGCTCGGGCCCCTTCCGCACGGTTCTCCCGTTCGAGCACGCACAAAATGGGCTCTTACCCTTGGCGAAGTGCAAAGCGGATGCGTATTGACTCGCGACGGTTCTGTAGACCAGATTTCGCATGGGGCGCATACGTTCTCGCGTGAGTATGCGCTATAGAATTAAACACCGTGTGTCGGCAAACTGGTTTCCCGTCCCGTGCCGTTAAGATGTATACAATAGTCATCGTCGCGGATTCTTAAGAGCGTTAAGAGCGTTTAGATGAATTTCCGGAAACGGTGATCAATTGAAGCGACTGTTAAATGCGGAATTGTCACAAACGATTTTCCTACCATTTTGTTTATATTTAATTCTTATATTTGGATTTTCTGGAGCTTTTTCTACGATATTTATTTGTTAACGTATTACATACTCGAGTAATTAGATGATATCTCTGAATTGAGACTTTCTTAAAACAGTGCCTGAATATTATTACAATTGATTTCTGTGCAACGAAAAAATAACGGGAATACACGGTTCACGCTCGAAAACGCTCGCGGATTCTTCGGTAAAGTGGAAAATGATTTATATGCATGCAAGATTAACACGGCGTAAAGAGAGTTCCTTGTTATGCAAGCTGAGCTGCGTTTAAGCGGATTTTATTAAAAATACCTGGGCTAAAAAGATCGCAAAAGGGTAGGAGATTTCTCTTTTTTTTCCCCTTCCCTTTCTCCGGCTACTCTTTCACTTTTGCCCGGAAACGCGCTAATGTAATCCGGGTCGGTGATGATGGTAAAGAGAAAAGAGAAACACTTGATGACTTTAAAATCAACGGGAAGACTGACTGACATCTGTCACAAAGTACAAAAGAATGAATTATTCTTTTGATATATCTATCACGTGCGCAATATTGGTTATTTTCATGCGTGCGAATTGATAATATCAAAAGATAGTCATTTTATTTCGCTGTTATTTTAAAATTTAGTTTTTTCAATTCTGCGAGTTTTAATGCTAATAATCTGCAAATTAATACAATAATCTAAAATATTAATAACTATTTTATCTCGATAGAAGAAAAAGATACTTTGATTACGTTGTAGTCAATGACTAACATTTTAATCAAAGTTTTGTTTAAAAAAAATCCATAAATTTCACTTTTCTTTTTCTTATACGTTTTACTCGATTATCTTCGAGAATTATATCTGGTGTCCACTTTTTCTCCAAGTTGAGTTGCTATAACGAAACGTTTTGATACTAACAAAAAAATGAGCTTGTCAAAGAATCATTCTTGTCAAAGAACAATTCTGCTCTCTTTGTTTCTTTCTTTCTTTTTCAACTCTTCTGGGGTTTTAATTTGTCGTGCAACAGCCTGTATCGCTCAGCCTTATGAAACTCGAGTAGTTTTTCCTAGCACATGGTTGCGCAGCAAAAAGAAACGGACACGCGCTGTAAATACACGAAAGAAACCTCGAAATGGGCGGCATACCGCGAGTGTACTGCATATGAAAGAAAATCGTCGTTTTTCCCAAGTGCTCGTTTAACGAGTTCCCTCGATCTATTCTCCCCAACAAAGTCATTTTGTTATGCGCATAATTAAGCATTCTATTCATAAGTTTTTTTTACAATGTGTGTAATGACGTAATAATTAAATAACGTTTCATGTAAGGATCAAATAAAACTAGAGTACATATTAGAGTTACAATTATACAAACTGTCAAACGGATACCCGTGGAGAATAGGAACCTTGTCAACATACTGTCCAGGAACAGAGTTTCTTTACATGGTCTAGAAACTTAACATTGTTGGACAGTCGTGCACTTACTTGTAAGGAAGAAGCACCGCTGTGAAGTTGATGGCAATGGAGACTCGCGGGCTAGAAGTGATCAGGTACCGGCAACGGATGTTTGGCGGATACAATCCCGGATATCCGGGACTGGCTAGAACGCATCCGTCATGGCAATCCGTATCTTCATACACAGAATCGCATTCTGCGAACAAGAAACAGGAGAAGATGTCAGTAATTCAAAATTCCAGTTCATCTCTTTCTTAATTTTTACATATATAAATATATGATTCTATCAAATTAATTTCATCGTCAAAACAATTTCACTTCTCTATAATACAGAAAAAATATATGAAAAAGAGATTTTATTATATTTATTTTTTTCAATTACAGTATTAATTTGGTGATAAAGAGATGTCAGCAAATAAATGCGTATTTTTAATAACAATAATAATAATAATTTTTAATATTAATTAGAAGTACTTTAATATTAACTCAAATATTTATATATTTTTTCTCATTGTCAGTGAAATTTTTGCTATAAGTTTATTAAGGCGGGTAATCGACGGTTGATAGAGAGAGTACGTCGAACGGCTGTCAGTTAAACAATTAAAGCAACGATCCATCTCAATTTTCAGCAGCTCGACAGACGAGCTCGAATGATTTGCAAAAGATTGAAAATAATTAATACGTCTGGCGGCTGCATGAAAAATTCGAAAAGTGAAAAGTAATTAAACGCGTCAACAGCAACACGAATGACTAAATAAAACGGGCTAACGAGATGCCTAGCATCCAGCTCGTATGATTTTCAATTAATATTTTCGAGAATCGGCCCGAAATACTCTACCAACTATATCGAAATATGTTATAGATTATTCGGTATATACGACCTGTGTTACCAATTTAATCACGGGCCACGAATCCCCAGCATGCGAGCAGTTTGCATTTCCGCTTCGATGATAATTTCTCTCTCTCTATGCAATATAATATAAATCATATTGCTATTTATATAAATATAGGGATTGTGTATGTGCTAAGATATTTGTAAAAGGAAATAATTGCTTTTTAATAATATGTATAACGTCAATTCTTAAAAATATCAAGAAAGACACGCACGCATTTATAATCCATTAATTTTTTACAGATTTTTCAATATATGTAGATCAAGCATCTCTCATAAATAAACATTATGACAATAAATCAAATCTCCGTTAACTATTGATAGCCCCCAATTTTTCGTTAGCGATTTATATGATTTATCGCAAGTCGGGATATCCGTTATTAAACCAATATCCGCATTGTGCGAAAATATTGAAGTTCAAAGCTGTTTTCGAATAGGCAAATCAATGCGTCCGCGACGATTATTGTAATATCCGAACGGTGATTGACAATCCGTTACGCAATTCAATTATTCCACTTTCATAACGTATGCAAACGCGTGATTTCCATAAACGTATAATGAACTCCTATTTATTACTGCCAGCTGCATGCAAATACGAAAAAGGCATTAATATCACTTTAACGTCATAGCGACACATGTGGTTTGTTTAATAGACACTTTTATCGTACTGCAAAGACTTTTGACATGTTACCGCGCGCGCGCGATTCTATTTGCGTTCTGTTTCAGCAAACGGTGTATTTTTTTGCGCGCATGTTACGGTAGATCCATTATAATTTTTTTTTCCAAGAAAAGAACACTCTTGATTGTGTACCACCCTCTTAGTGCTGTTTGCTTAGCTTTATAATTCTAGCGTATGCAATCATCATAATAGCTGGGCCCATTAAGTACGAAGCGTATCCACCTTCGGGCACATAGTTTTCAATTAATAAAATGCCCTTTGCATCTTCCATTTCATTTTACACAAACTCTTTGTCCAGCGCACAAGCATTTTTGCCATAAACAATCCCGTTTTTTTTTTGTTTTCTCTCTTAAAGCGCATAATTTCCTTCGTTTTTCATTCCCTTCTGTGTTCTCGAAGCGTTGTTTTCCGTTTAGAGAACGGATCTTGTTTTGTAGTATTGTTTGAAATTCTTGTAACTGATTAAATTAACTAAAAAAAACACAATAGTGAGCAAATTATTTGATAACAAGTACAAGCTAGTGCTAATTTTTTAGATACGATTCGATCAAGTCGGATGATAATTGGACCGTACAGTTAACGGACATCAATTGTTTAGCTTTAAAAAAATTCCCGAGTTCGTTAATTGTACGTGTAATTGAAAGAGTATTGAGTTTAATTATCCACGCATTAGTTTGCTCGAAAAGTTGCCTCGTTAGCGCGGACAAGGCTCAAACGGGTACACCGGTAGTTGCGTTAATGACATCAAAAGAAAAGTTTCACGACGTTGTTGCAGGATATAAATATAACTAGAACAATATAAATGTTTTTCATCGACTATACCACATTCTCTCTTATAATAGCAAATATATATCTATCAATATATTTAACAATATTAATAAAATATTTTACATGATTTGACAAAAAGATGAACTTTAAGGAAAAATTAATTTTTCAAGAATGATATTCTCCATTACTTTGAAACAAGACTGTGGAGCGCTTCAAGTAAATAAATGTGAAAAAACATTTTCTTTATGCGTGTTAAACATCGTCAGTCAATTTTTTATAAAACGGGCACAATTATCGCGGTGGATAAACGCCGGCAGAGAAACTCACCTCTTGCTCGCGCGTTTAAGATCGCAAAGGTGAAATGCTTTAATGCGGTGACAGAAAAGAGGAGGGAAAGTGAGTCTATGTAAATGCCCTCACAAGACGCGCGAAGACTTTCTTTCGCGGCGCGTCGTAATAAACCCGAGACGGAAGCGTTGCGCAAGGAAAAGAAAAAAAAAAAAAGAAAGGAAAGGATGTTTTTATTCCTTCTGCGCGCAGTTTCCACGCGGAGTTCTCGCGATTCGACAAAATTTTTCCATGGAAAACGGGGAGCAGAGGGGTTCTCCCCTGTTTTATTTTCGCTCTATTCACTCGTCGAAGAAACGCGCGGCGCGATGAGGCGGGAAAGCCACGAAAATTGCATAGGCGTTTGTATGCAGGAGGTAGAAAAAGAGAAAAATAAGCAACGACAAACTTGCAATAAACGCAATTAACTTTTCGACGAATGTCGGTTTGTGAATAAGAGCTCGCGCGCGCGAGCTTTTCTCACATGAAATTTAAATTAAAAGTTTTTTCACAATTTTGTCTATCCAGTGTCCGTTTAAAATCTAATTAGACAGAAATTAGCGTTTCCACATTCTGACAAATATTAACGTAATTAACTACGGCTATAATTTCGTGCGAACAATTTTTACGAAAATTCGCGGACGATCGTTGACCGTTTGACGATACATTTTGTCTTTTAAACGGACAGTAATATAGGAAATCGTGGGAGAACACGGTGAAATGGCGCATGAATATTCGTCTGCGGTGATATTCGTCTCGTATTTCAACGCGAATGTTTGCCGACACGTTTTACTTGCCGGATGGATATTTGCGAATTGGAAAATTAGACGATGCTTGTGTTCCTGTATGTTATATACTATTGAAATAACATGTACAGAGGAGCTATATCGCTAACATTTAATTATAAGTTTATGAAAAACATATTTGAATTTATTAAAATGTAATTTAAACAAATAGCTATTTATTTATTTGAAATCATATATTCCTCTCAGCTTTTCTCTGTTTCTGTTCTTTTTCTCTTTCTGTATTAATTTTCGTCATAACTTACTGATAATTATGAGAATAATTTATAATGCTCTTGATATATTATACATAAATAAGTCAAAATCTACTAGAATTTCAGTAAAATCGTACGTAAGCGCGCCAAGATCTGTGCTGGAATTTCAGTGGAATAATCCATCTTAAATGCACTAGCTAAGAGCACTTCTCTTGTAAGTGTAGTTTACGTGATCGTGCGATTGTACAAATAGAAGGGAGAGAAATAGAGTGACCAAGTGGTAGCACAAGCTTGTAGATTGGTCGGGTTTCTTACCGGGTTTCAACCGACCGCTTTGTCAATCGAGCAACATCTACTTTATCTTTCGATCCCTTACATTTCTTATCCGGAGATGCCCAGTTCTACCTCTATATTGATCTGATATCTTAAATACTTTCTAGTCTAATAACGGAGCAGATAAATAAATGCAAGAAAATTTTAAAATAATTAATTTTAAAATAATTAATATAAACAAATCAAATTTAGTTTAGTTTAAAGACAAAAATATTTTATATATAAATGTAGCTCATTCTTTTATAATATTATGCATAAAGAATCATCAGCACACATTATTCCCAAAAATAATATTCTTTTTAGACAAAAAAATCCTTTCATCACTATACAATAACTCTCTCTCTTTCTTTCTCTTTCTCTTCTTATATAAATCACCTCGGTCAGTTTCTTCCGAGCGGGTGATAAATTCGAGAGCGGTAGAGCCAACTTCCCTCCTCCAGCGAGAGCGCGCGCGCGCGCGGAGGGGTGCGTAAATGCATGTGTGGGAAAACTGAAAGTGCGAGAAGGAGAGCTGGAGCCAGATCGAGCGGTAAGACTGCGGATCGTCTTTCCACCCACGATTGATCTGTTTGTCAATCGGGCGGCGCCATCGCCCCTTCTCTCTTTTTTCTCTGTATATAAACGGGCTGCCTTTCACTCTTCTCTCAAGAGCACACTCTTTTCCTCCTACACTCCATGTCCTTGCCCACCGTTCGTGCCTTTCGCACGTTTCCCAATAGGACGAGGGTCGGGACCGTGTGCCAACGTCAAAAAAAGACCTCTCTCATCCGGATGGCGGAGTGGCAGTCACGTTTCCCGGTCGTACGTACTGCGCATATGGATTGCCGCGGCCTTCTCTTCGAGGATAATCGAGAATCGTTGTCGTCTCGTTACAATCTCACCGTGCAGAGGGATGCTTTCAAAGGGGTCTTTGCTTTTACCGTTGTTGCGCGAAGATCCGTCTTCGCGCTTCTCGCGTTTTCTCGTCGCGCTCTTTTAACACGCGATCTTTCCAGTCGCTCTGCCTCACGAAAGAAATTGCTGATTGCTGTATTACACGTTATCTGAGATTTACGAGACGCGTGATCATTGTACGATCGTTCAATGGCGCGTTTAGGATACTTTGAAATGCGCTGGTTCTTTGTAATATATCGTCGTAAAATCAAATTTATGTAATAAGCAAATCTAGAGAAATTGAGAAAGAAATATGTATTAATAAATATGAAAATTCCATAAAAATATACGTTATAAAAATAGTTCCCTGTTTTCTTTTTCTTTATAAATTTAAAGCTAATAAATAATAAATACCAAAAATAAATACATCCGATTAAGCGTACATAATTATAACTTACGCACACATGTAATATAAATGTTATAAAATAAAGCTGAGAGAAAAAAATGTGCAAGCTAAGTGCTTTTTTCAGCATAATAAGAAATAAAATAATGAATGCGTTCCTGCATATTTTTTGTTCTTCGCAATTTCGGCGTTGGTTGTTTGCGAATGAGATATATGTTTCCCGGGGTGACGCGGCAGGTCAAAGAACTCTGGTATGTCATTACATAATATTACTAGACACGAAAGTTCAAGATACATATACACAAAACTTTTCTCATAAGAGCGTAGCGCAATTTTTTTAAAAGGGCTTTTCAATTTTCTCTCCAACTTACACAGCATAGCCACGAAAGCGAAAGATCCACTGTGTGATTAAATAGTAGTCAATAATCGATTGTAAATAATGCAGATCTCTATAAATAATGCATTCGTATCGTTAGGAAAATTTATAATGAAACATAAATTCAATTTAAATTTCAAACTGCCTATCTTGCACTTGTCTGATATTTTTCACTAAGGAAAGTGTCGGGAGTAGCATCATAATATTTTATCTTAATCATTTCAAGATAAAATAATTGATTTTTACGACGTAGTCGATCACAGCGGAGATTAGAAATGCGTTTCAAGATAGAGATCGCGCAGTCGTCCCGGGGAAGGATCGATACTCGAGATTTAATTAATTTTAGATCACGATTGTTAAATAGTTTCGAAGCCAAATAGTTTTCTATCTTCGTTTAAAGCACGGACCGCACTTAAGCTCGTATAATTTTCGCTCTAACTAGATAGAAATTACCCTTCCGCGCTTTTGCAAGTAAATTTATGCATTTCTTAATTACTCTTTTTTTATAATTTGCTGATCACATCAGCCCGATTTCAAAATCATTATCGCGAGCGAGGGTATTCGAAAGCTATGTCATTCTCATAATTTACCTAGGTTTCTTCCTGAGTGAAAGAAGCATACATTCCATAGCCTGTAGACGTTATAAACCGTTTCTCTCTTCGCCGTTTCTTCGTTTGCTTTTTTCATCGTAATTTTTTGATTTTTTTGCTATGAATTTTGCAGACGATACGCGCTAGAAAGGTCTGGCGTTCGTTAACGTACGCTTTAATCGAGAAGGGCAACTGAGTTAGTGTGTAGTAACTCAATTCTACATGCAAAACGCACGTCGATAATTTGCGAATATACTACAAAGTTTACGCTTCAGCAAGTTAGTTAAATAGTTTGTTTTCGTTCCTACGCGGAACGTTCTTTTCGAAAAAACCGAGTGAAATCGCTCCATTAAATCATTCATGGAAATATTCATGCTTTATGATTCACAAAAATATTGCGAAAAATGTTTTATTTGCTGAAAATCTACGAAAAAATGTCACTCCACATTTCGTGAAAAGGATTGCAAGCTAAAAAGTAACATAATTGTGCCTGTATATCACGAAAAATTTACTTTTGTAGCTTGTAAAGCTTTCATGTAGATGTTAAGAAAATTTTTATCTGCAATATAGATTGTGTGTCTGCGGGACGTGTTGAACATTCTGCGTGATAAGACATATCGCGGAGGAGTAATTTACAAGAAGATGAAGTTACTATCATGGGGGAGACGATAGTGAACTAGGTTGTTGACGTAGTTTAAGCAATAGTCTATGGTAGAAGCTGTCCGAACCAGGATGTGTTAGTGAACCAGGCGATCAAGTTTACGCAGCACCAAAATCTCACTTGTCGAACAGATTACCACATGATTGCCTCGTGACTTTAATGTGTCATCGATTTTGCGATTTCAAACGTTTTATTGTTTTATAATATAAGATATTAGTATTACAGAAATATGTACAAATATTAATTTTTTTTGCTCTTCAGCGGAGGAAATTTTAAAATCTCTCTCTGGTTTTAACATTATCAGCTTCTCAATTGAAATAATCGTAATTCTATAGAAAATTAGTTACGAGTATTGCTAAGAAAAAAAGTAGAAAAATATTCCTTGGAAGCATCTTTATCGAATAATGCAGGTTATAAAATCCAGTGTGTGAGAAATATATATTATATTATAATACATTAGAGAAACCGTGCGTTAAAACGTAACATAATTTAATTTTCTATTGCAAAAGAGAGAGCTAAACATCTTACCGGTGTTGTTAACGGGATGTCCGCCCCTCACCGGCCAGCCGACGGACGTGCTCGCTTTGGACGAGAAGCTGAAGTAGGCCAGGAACTGGGACCGAGTCGTGTTCTCGTTTATTCTGAAACACGCGCGTTTACGTATATGTAAGTGTGCTGCAACTCATAGTACGCGCACCGGATTTTATTCGCTACGACAATAAAAGAAAATATTAGCGTGATAAATTACTACGGGTCACCTACGTCGGAGCTGTATGCGCCTTCTGCATGCCTCGTCTACCGTCTACTACCTATGCTGGTCACGGTATTTATGACGAGATCTTGGCTCACGGCAGGCAAATTTACGGATTCTTTCAAAGTGATATATAGCAAATAACCACGGGACCCGATGTAGTCGCGCGATTTATCGCGGCCTGTTCTTGCCATCATTTTGCATACGGCTCGTAAATCATTGATGTACGCTTTTATTGACGGGCCGGACTTGCTTTACGAGCCGGACATCACGCCGTTTTTACCGATATAATCCGTCAGTAAAAAGGCCTTTCAAACGAGCTTCAAGAAATTCGGCAGATATATAATTCACGATGAGTAACGATGGTATAACCATGGATATAACCATTTGTCAGCTATTATAAATCGATAATCGCTTATTTACTTATATCTCGTACCGCAATATGCAAATGACAGATTTAATAACATATTGTAATAGCTTGTCCAGTCACTATTGTATAATTATGTGTATGTTATCATGTTTAAAATTTTTTAAATTATTTTTACGAAAAGAAATATTCATTGTATTGATTTTCGTGCGTGATCATTAATTTTTTGATTTCGCAAAAAACATTCGATTGATACTAAATCGATCTTTGAGATAATGCAAAATCTTGCTGAGATATCTGCGTATTGAACTAGAGCGCATTTCAAATGCGCTCTAGTTCAATACGCCATACTAGTGTCAATATGTCATTGCACAAAGTGCGAAACACTTGCTAACAACTCGGACACGCGAAAGTTTCGTTGTCGCAAACGGCTATAAGTCTCGAAACTTTTTCTTGTAGATGACAGGAAAGTTATATATTTCGCGAGAACTCGCCCCCTCAATGAAGGAACATCAGCGCGATGTTTTCTCGAGATTGATCAAATGTCCATCGAGAACCGAGGGTATCGTTTGTCGCACTTGAAAACTATTTAGAAAGCTGACAGAGTGTATCGAATATCCAAACTTTGGATAGTTGTTGCAAAGAAATTCCGAGCCTTGTGAGAAACTTCGCGCATGTCAATTCGCCTATAATAGTATGATCAGGAATTGCGATGGATACTTATACTTAATCGTCTAAGATTATTTAAAAAATTAAATCATACAAAATACAATTGTCGGATTGTATGTGTAAAATTAATTATTAAACACATATCTAAAACAAACTTTAATCGCGAGAAAAAATAATTTTCTTATTTTTTTTTTTTAATATTTTTGTTCACCTATGTATAAATAAATTTAGCAGTTTATCCTGCTAGTATTATTAAAGATCTCTCGAGTAGTTTATGCATATTCTTTAATTTCCTATTCTTAGAAGATTATGCTTAACGAACCACCGTCGCAACACTTGAAAAATCGTGTCCGTTGTCAAAGTACAATCAATTTACCGCCTCAGGATCAATTTTGCGGACCGAAGATCACGGTGAATGTAAGTCAGAAATTGGCGCGGAGAAGCTGAGAAAACTTTATTTTAGCGGGGAGGGTGCCATCGCGGCAGAAGACGCCTCTAATTCGATTATTTAGTTAGGTCAGGTTGACTGTAGTCGAATTATATAGCGTCAGCTGGGACCAAAGATTATTCGGAGCACTCGTGACTCTCCTAATTGTATTTACTTACTATAAATCTCCTACCTTCATCAACCGCGTGTTTGATTAGCTGCCAATTCGGCGGTCACCTCCCCCCCCCCCCCCCCAGTTTCGCGGTGCGTTCCGAAACTTGCGCCATCTCCGGCTACTAATAATGTCACCAGTACTTACGGTAATTTACGGATTAATGGGAACGCTTGAACTTACACTGAGTTTCAGCCACTTCTCAAAGATCGATTGGGGTCTATCGCTCGATGTTATATGCGGTTTATATGGACTTTCATACGTTCAAAATCGGAATGTTCCATTAGACGATCCCAAGCTACCCTGAAGGGTTTTTATTGACCTTCGTATATTTTATAAGCACATGTAAGTTGAAATATCAATGTGCATTATGTAATACGGGCTTATCATAACTGTATTGGCATTAATAATCTCGCTTAGATTCCGTTAGATAATATAAAAGATTCATTATGATAAATATTATTATAATCAACAATTTAGAAACTGTATCTCTTTATGTGCTTTGCCTAGTATATCTATATATGCGCGCGTACTAATACAAGGCATGCACTTTGCGGGGGACTCTGTAAAATGTTATATCGATCGCGGTAGGACGGGGATTGCCTCTCAAAGAAAGCTGAGGTTAAGCAAATCCTCGGCACGATGAAAGAAGATGGCCGTAATCCCAGCGGGGGTTTACGAAGATTAGGATGCAAATTTTGGAAAGCATTAGACGAAAGCGTTCGGCGGCGTTTCCTTGGCGAAAGCAAAATCCTTTTCGGCATCTATCAGGGACGTTAAACCGATTCAGTATGCCATTAAAGTAGGTTTATTCGCCGTGGACGGCAAGTCGATGGCCACGTTATGGCGAAACCGCGCGTAAATTTCTACGCAGATGCCAGCGAGAACCATGAGATGGAACTTATAAAGTTCCATGAAGCGAAATGCGAAGCGTGCCTTCGAGGGTTTCACGAGCACGGAATCACAATTTGTTCGCGACTCGGAGGAAAATTTCCGTCCCCCGGCTGAAAAATACAGAAGAATTTTACCGTACGCAGGGATTTTAATCGTAGACGATAAACTTTACTGCGCATATTATGAAATGGCTGTTGTCAAAGAAACGTCATATGTCTTACAACAAAGCCCTGGGCTGTCTTTGTAATTTCCTAAACAAAGCTATGAAATTACGCAATTTTTATTTTTTTAATATTATAATTATATTGATTATAATATTATTTTAAATACTCTAAACGTGCAATATGTGTTTTGTAATTATCAAGGCTCAATTAAAACATTTACTGAATGTTTGTAGCTAAATCATAATTTTATTATTTTTGTTATATTATATTAAGTTTATTCAAGCACGTTAGCTCATCTACTCGAGAATTCTTTGTTATCGCAAAGATCTTACATTTTAAAATGCCGCGGAAATACGAAAATACGAGAAAAACTCGGTGATGGCATGGAGATTAAAATGTAAATTTTTGCAGCTTATTGTCAGTAATAATTTCCGAGAAAATCGAGGAACACTTTTCACTCATAATTTTCCAAACATTAATTTTCATTAATAAAATAGAATAAAATAAAATCTGCGCTGCCCGAAATTCATATGCGCTGCATTATTGCGATATACTATTACTCTAGAATCTAGAAAGTATATGCAAAGAAAAAAAGTTTACGGAAACGCGCGCGTTTACTAGGCAACGCTTAATGAAGGTTAGATGCACTTCCGTCTGCAACAAAAAGTTGACAAAGGAGTCACTGGGCCCTTAACTCTGTGCAGAAAGAAAATAGAAAGCTTTTTATTCGTAAATAAAAGAGAACGAAGAAGGTAAAAATATAGTGCGGTTGAGAAATGGACTTTCGTCTTTTGCAATATAAACCTATGCACGAAGTCAGTGAGAAAAGTAGAGAAACAGAAAATAGACTCGCTGCTCTCGAACAATAATGAAACACGTTGATATTGGGATTTGTACTTTTATGAATCAATGTATGCTTTTATTATGTTACGTCGCAAGAAGTCGCATTAAGCAGAAACGTCTTGCTTTACGACGATATTGGACGCGATAACTATTTTTATGCTTTAAAATCGAAGTTCAATCACATCGTCGTGAAAACTTTCATGACAAATATATTTTTGATAATTTTCTTCAAAATTAATATTTGAATATTTCCATATTAAATTACCCGAAATAGCTATCTGCTGGCTAATAGCAAAGTCTGAAACTTATAAAGTATATTTTTCACGCTTATATAGTCGTTCGTTTGAAAGAGTTCGACCGCTGTCGTTGCAAACGTGTGGATTTGTCCAACAGACTCGACGTTCTTTTACTCGGAGAACAAAATTAAGAAGGAGTCGGGACGCGGTCGGGTCCAGTAAAAGGTTTGCCAGTTCGTTACTGTAACGAACTTCTTCCCACGATCTGATCCGAATTCCGATCATGTTGGAAACCTTCGAAAATAAACTTTTCACAGGCCATCGTATTTGCACTGCTCTGGGAATCTATAATGTCATCCAAAAAAAAAAAAAAACGATATTGCAAACAGAAAATTCGCTTAAATTATGTGTATGATAAAATAGATGATATTTGTGATAATTAAAAAATTATATCAACAGCATTGAATTGAATTCTTGTTTTCGAAATGCAATTCCGAGTAAGTTGCAGGAAACAATGAATATGTAATATAGAAAAATAATATAAAAATAATACAGTTACGATAATAAGTATAAGGAAAATATAAAATAACGTGCGAGAAAATAAATTGTAGATATATGATGCATAAGAAGAACAATTTGTAAGTATATCATGGGCAACTATTATGATTAAATTCTCTCCCCAACGCAGTGCACAGTTCGGTGAACCGTGCACGAATCGGCCAACCTTTCGTTCATCCGCTTATTGATTCCATTTGCGTTAATAATCCTTTCCCGGCGCACCAAATTAGCCGATTATTATATTTAATTTTTAAAGCTTATTATCTTGATAATTGGCCCACTAAAATTCATTTTATTTGAAATATAATGCATTTTGTATCGGAACTTTTGCGCGTATAATCATGATCTAAACGATCGGCGCGCAAAAACACTTAACTTGAAGCACGCAACTTGAAAATTTTCAACACGCTATCATGTGATGATCCGCCGTGGCATTTATCATGAATTTCGGCTGCCATTGCATTGTCGATACATTCGAGTTGCCAGAAATATGCTGCGCAATTAAAGCAAATTACAAAATATAGTTTCATAACCGTCCTCGTGTACGCGTAATTAAAAGATACTTAATAGTTTTCATATTTTGAATTTTGCAGAATATTGCGTGATACCGCGGTAACTAAGTAATTATGGTACGTCGTTCTCGGAATACTTATGCGATTAATTTTGCTCGATGAGTGAATACTTTGAAACATTGCGAAGTACAAAATATCGCTCACCTGTAATAAATTTTTCCTTAACTTAAAATATGAAAAAAATGCCATTAAACATAACACGCATTTTCTAACTATAATATACAATAATATACATATTCATCAACCATATACCATATTCTCGATTTTGTTACTTTTAAGAGATTTTGTTTCTAAAAATTTTTGAAAATTTTATTTCATTGTGTTTAACCGCGTTAGCGCTAGATTCGCGAATATTTCACATGAGAATACAGTACCGCAACCGCACGCAATTTATTGGTAATTGATAGTAGTACGACCAAACGACTCGAACAGCATGGGGCGAGTGATAAATATTGTATATATTTTGTGGTCTCGTTCTTCATTGGCATAGATTTACAAATTGGAAATAGTTGTGCAGCAACAAAAACTCGACTTTATGACTACGATTACGAGACAGACACCGTCTGCTCGTTATATCTTTTTTTATTTGATTTAATTCTCTACAAAACATTTATTTCCTTTGAAATAGCCAAATTTTTGCGTGAGTCTCTTCATGGACACATGTTCACTTCCGATTATATAAGTTATGTCAGACAAAAATGAGAAAGAGAGAGAAAGAAAGAGAGAGAGAGAGAATGTAAAAAATAAAAATTAATTCCTCTTTGGATTCAATTAAATCATTAAATCAAATATTTGTAAATACAATTAAGCCTTATTTTTCATATGCAAGTGAAAACTTTAGACTTTTTATTAATTTCTTATTATTAAATTTAAATTTGTCTACTCAATATTTTACTATATTACACGAATCACTGTTGCCATAAATATACGATTTGTAACATGAAGAAATATAGCGAGCACGAAAAGGATCACTATCTGTCATCCTCGAAAGGCGCTAGATGCGTTTTAGGACATGACAGAGCGCGCGGCCGGGTGTAAAATCAATTTTCTCATGGGGCACGTCTTTTCTGGGATTACAGAACACTTCGACAGCCGCTTGGCGTGGCAAAGTAAAAGTTGCGGATCGAAAGCTCTGCCTCGGATGTAAAGGAAATAAACGAAGCGACATGGGCGCGAGAGGAAGCGTGCGAGACGGTTCTAAAGCCGATAGGGGAGAGGTACAGAAGGTAAGAGAGAAGAAAAAAAGAGAAAAAAAAATAAAGAGAGAGATTGATTGGGTAGTAGCTCCGTGGAAACGTTTCTTCATCCTTTCTCGAATCGCATGTATTTCCTCGTGGCAAATGCATGCGCGCATAGCCCGAACTCGAGGAAGCATAAGTACTCGCCGATCTGACGTCGCAAAACGTTTAAGACGCTGAGAATGACAATGAAACGGAAAGCGGAAGATAGCTACGCGAAAATGTGGTCGATCGGTGAATAAGTTTTTGTACAAATGACACATAGCTTTGATGCTTTGTGCGATTGCTCTTTCTCAACTGACATTGTCGAGCTCGGTCTTGTCGACACTCGGCATTTTATCGCCGAATCTATTTCCTATGTATATGCGATAGCTTGGGGATTGAATCAATAATGTTTTGCGAAAGAATGCATTTCATATCGAGAAGAATCCCCCGGTACGAAAAGTATAAAGATTATTCTGCACGATTTTCGCAGGTACTTCAAGACATGATACATTGTTGTATGATATATCAGTTTCCATTTTTAATCGTATTGTTATGAAATCTTGCGCGTTAAATGGGTTGCATATACCCAAACGCTATTCAAGCCAGAATAGTCGAAACGTAACTCATAATCGACACGATAACAAATGTTCATCTATCACAAACTAAATAAAAAAAAAAAATAATTTCATTCATATCAACAACTTTCAATGTTCTATTAAATATTATAAACGTGAAGAAAATTATTTCGCGTTATTATTTGCACGAGAGAGAAAAAGATTTATTTTCAATATTTTAGTTATTTTCTTTTAGAATGGATAAATCTTTTTGCGGCACAACTTGAAGAAAAAAAAAAGGAAAATAAA
Organism: Formica exsecta; assembly: GCF_003651465.1. Classification (NCBI taxonomy): domain Eukaryota; kingdom Metazoa; phylum Arthropoda; class Insecta; order Hymenoptera; family Formicidae; genus Formica; species Formica exsecta. The sequence continues at coordinate 619,478 of NW_021851090.1, forward strand.
AATACGCAAGGCGATCGCGGAAGGCGTTCTATAAAGCGAACGAAGGAAGAAACGAGAAATGTGTGTCGGAAATTCGCGTAGACGGAGCAGCAAGGTTAAAAGGGAGGCCCTGTCAGAAAGCTTCGCCGCGCTCTCATGCGATAGAGCACTTGCAAATCCATGTTTCTCGGCAGAATCTCACGTTGCGTGTGGATAAACGTTCCCTTTGCCGTAACCGTATATTTCCAGACGAATGTAAGCATCGAAGCGAGTGCGCGCGATCGAAAGAGAGATACTTATGCGCCGTAACCTCCTCCTCCTCCTCCTCCACCTTCTCCGTACGTTGGCCCTCCCCGTGGGGAAACGTAAATACTAAAATATTTTCCTGAAGCTCTGGAAATACTCTCCGAATAGACGAGACGTAACTGTCTTTGCGCGCTCGTACAAACTTGAGTACAAAAGCAAGTCCGCGCCATTCTCGAATAATGCGAGTAGTTAAACTATATCGCTTAGATTTAATTATAGTATGTAAATTCATTTGAGATAAAAAAACATAATCCAGTCATTTCCGGTTTTCTTCTTAAATAATTTAATTGACGATTAAAAATATTTGTAATTCTATTTCTATATTTTAAAGTAAAATTATACGATGTCTTGCTTTTTTTATTTAAAAATCTGCAAAATGCAAGAATAATTCGATTCAGTTTCGATTTAATTTATTAGCGAGGTAGGTGAATCTCTTTAAATATTTATGAAATATTCCTATCTAGTAAGAAGCGATAGAATGTTGAAAGTTAAAAGAGTGCGACGGAAAGACGATTCAGATGAATACAAAGGATAAGTTGAAGAGCGCGGAGGCACGCGAGAAATTCAGGAAAATTTGGGTAAAAAATCGCGGAGAAACTGCGCCATCGTACCCTCACGCGAGTACGTACACGGCGTCTGTGAATACTCCTTCATTCTTCCTCGATGCTACCATAAATCCATATTGCAGCGAAGAATCTCGAATGTACGTGCATAACACGTCTCGCTCTGAGCGAACCGGAAGTACCGACGCGATGCCAGAAACGACGAGGGGAGTTTACATTTCGATCGCGTCGAGCAGGGGAAAATAAAATTTCTCGACAAACGAAATTCTCTCCGCGCGCACGAATATAGATACGGGCGTGTTATTGTCGATGTCAAAAGAAATGGAGAGAGAAAAAGAGAGAAGAGAGAAAGAGAGAGACAAAGAGAGATTGCGCAAAGTCCGAGAAAATCGCAAAATCAGTTTTCCATGTAAGTCGGATTGCTGCTTATCGCGCACGAGTCAGTTTTATATCCGCAATGGACAATGATGATGATGTACTCCAAGTTTTGATACATCTCAATAAAGTTTAACTAAAACGCATTTGATATCTCTTCATTCATATCTGTGATAATAATAATATATAAGTATAATATATATCAATGTCACACATAAAAAAGAGCATTTTTTGTAAAGTACATTTTAATTTTAAATTTTATTAGTACAAGTAAATTTCTACAACTCTGATACAAATTACAGTGTTACTAAAAATCCACGGACTTTGATACACGATAAAAATTTTATCGTTTCGCCTAAGCTGTATGTGTGAATTCGCAAGAGTAGGAAGGTATTTGTCATCGCCAATACCAAATGAGAAAAAATATCGTCGGGAAAAGATACTATGAAATGTACCGTAAAGCGTTTTCCTCGTTTTATGGCCCGTCCTATTTCATATTTTTGCCCACTGTACAACAGCAGCGTGAAAAAAAGTTTAATACCTCTCTCGAGAGATCTTATTTTTCATCACTGCAAAAGTATTGATCTAAACTTCCACTCTGCGCGTTTCAAAAATTGTCAGGTTAAAATATGAAGTTGTTGGCAAGCGCATTAACGTTACGCTGTAAAAGAACAACAGCCGCAAGGGAGAATTTTTCGATTTTTCATCAAGTTTGCAAACTAGAAAGTATAAGTATGATAAATTATATATATCACCTAGAAAAGCAAGTTATAAATAATCATATTATGTTATCTAAATCAAATAAGTTTGTGAGTTTTCTTAAATCTTTCTTTTTTGAATCACGTAGACCATGTTACGCATCGCGTTCACGTACGAGCCATCGTCACGTATATATGCTGTAAGTATTAAGAGGGTGTAAACGATTCTAGCACGTAGACGAGTTCGTGCACTTAAGGTATTAAGGCGATGGACCAACGTGCGTGAAAATTGATATCTTCTACTATATTCAAATATCTTTAAATATATTACGAAAGAATTAAAATTAATGACTGCTTGTATCTTTAATACATGTTTTCTTATAATAATATATTTACGTTAATATACTTACTAACGATAAAAAATAGCGAACTTTGCTATCTTCGATATTTGATTAGTATAAAATAAATTTAATGCTTTCAAATAATGGAAAATGGAACTTTCTCGACAAATGATGTTTTAAATTATTTTGCATGGTAATGTTGTATTTTGTTAATACACACGAGACTTTCTAAAAACTATTATATTTTATTAAAAAAATCAGTACTAGGATATAATCTATATATAATCTGTAAGTCATATTTTATTCCATAAATCGAAAATCTCTAGCCAACAGAATATAGCGCAACATAAAATAGCTCGTGCAGGGCATTGTGAAATGTTGCCACGACACTTGTCTGAAATGCGGAAGTTAATGCTTATGCGCAGAGTGCAATTCACGGTCTAGGAGCCACGGTTACGCTGCCAACAAACACGAAGGATTTTACATTTTGATCCAGTCGACTAAGCAAAAATAAAATTTGTCAGATGTTAAAATTTTATGTAGAGACGCCGAAGTTGGGCGCATTACAAACGTTATAAAGTTTCCTATAAAGATGTAAAAATTGAGATTACAAAATACATACTGGAAATAGAAAGAAAAGAAAAGTGTAAAGGTAGTTGCATTTTATATAAATATCTATGAATTATTTTCGTATATCGTGTGTCATTTTTTTTCTTGTGGCTAAAATTTGTTAAATTATATAAACAATTTTATTATATTACCGTAAAACATAAGCTTGTGTTTTGCGTGTTACTCGCGTTTCATATAAATATGATATCTAATAAATTTTTAAATTCTATTTTTTATGTTCCTCCTTTGTACAATTTTCAGTAATGTTTATTAAGTTAATTAAATTAATTCTTTTATTCATTCCTTTCTTGCAACTTGCTTTTGCAAGAATAAAATTCCATACAATAAAAAAACTTTTTACTGTTTACCAGTTTGGTAAATATAACTGCTTGTTTTTGACATATACACAAGGATACTGAGAGAATAATTTATCGTACGAAAATACAGAAAGCTATTTGCAAGTGTACGTACAAGAACTAAACACAATAGGATTTATAGGTACATATAAAAGTACCTCAGGTTGTATTTTGCAAAAAAAATGTATTCTCTACGTAAAAGAGAATACATTTTTAATATGCACTCGCTTATATACAAATTTTGCAGTAATATTTTTTTTTCAAACGAGCAATGTGTGGATCGAAACTAATCAATGCTCATTAAAAATCATGTTATTCGCAATAATATGCAATATTATAATAAAAATTTAGCAACAATGTGAATAAAAAAAGATTCTTGAGTATTGTATAATAAATAGATGTTTCTAATTCATTGAACTTAATATATTATTTTTTCATCTTTTATATCTTTCCAGTTTTTTATCCTTAGACAAGAGCCAAATTATTATTGGAGCTAAAATACTCTTTCTGCTTGATTAATTATTTTTAAGCATGTAATTAGTATAATTTGTTGTAAAATTATATTGCTGTGAACAAACACAGACGAGTTCTTTTTCCTTCAAAGTTAATTCATTATGGTTAAACGAAAAGCCGCAGTCTGCCACAAACAAAGTGAACTATCTGTTGCAATAAAAATAAAACGATTAGAGAGAAACTTGTAGAGTACATTTTTACTTGGTTTACCGCACAAATTAAAAATTTTGTTTGTGCGTTGACAAACGAGAGCTAGCCGGTGGCGAACAATGGTGGTCACGTTTCATAATAATACAGTGAAATAATTGCAAAGAATACTGTTGTAAAGAGTAGCACGTGTAATCACTCTCTGCAAATTTCAAAATATTTATTCCCGCTATACGCATACCGCTTGTAAACTTTAAAATACGAATCTAGTTTTTGCCAATCTGTGAATTTAAATAGGAAACTTAATTACGAAATTTCGTTCTGCAGTGAGAAAGAAAAAAAGAGAGAGAGTTCTAAAAAAATATGTGTTCCATTTCTACGTCGCACACTTTATTTCAATTATTTCAACCGTATTAATTAATATTGATTAATAAACGATCCTACATATAATTTGATAATAAATCTAAAATTAGTGCCAACGGCAACCAATAAACAGCGAATCCGCCGAATTTCCGATGCGCTTGCCGAAAAGCTATCCTCGCGCATGCACAATGTAATTATTCGCGAAACCGCAGCCACGATAGTGTCCCGGATATCGCCCGCCGGGTTGTCTTTCCCACACTTTCATTAAAGGCCGTGTTATTGTCCATCGGGAATTGACTTCGTAAGTGGGCCATCCTGCGCGGTAAAGGCGCGAAACGGTTGACAGGGTGTCGATAATCCCCCGTGGCGGAGAAAATAGAAAGGCAACGGCAATCGGACTCGTAGAATCTCGATAACATCGCCCTTTCGGCGCAGAATGATAGTCTCGGGTAGGGTGATGGACACCGAAGGGACGAGCGAGCGAAGTTGGATGCACTCTTCACGGACACTATTCTCGTTCCCATCATCTAACCAGTCCTTCTTTATCCAGCTGGGCCTGACTCTACTGGCATTTCGATCCTCGAGAGCGTCATTCGAACGTGATATTAAACTGGCGCGGTAGAATCTTCTTAAATTCCGTGCGCGAGTCGGGGCTCCACGGCGATTTATTCGAGATTTTGCGCTCGGAATTCGCATATCACGAAGAAAATTGCGAATTAATTAAGCTCACGCCGGCCGCGTATCATATATGAGATAACCGTAATTTTTCATAATTCGCGTCATCGCTGGATAAATGTCGCTCCGGTAAAATTCATCACCGAAAGTAACCACGCCGCACCGCGCGGAGAGTTAAACGGTCCACATACTTTTATTCTACCGAGCGACAGGAATGTTTCATTCGGTGATAAATGATACGAACGGAGATCGGTTTTTATCAGTTTAATCAGAATATCAATTTAATTAAAATATCCTCTTTCATTACTTGTATTAGCTCCTACGTAGTTATAATTTACTGTAATTTTGCGGTAAATTTTATTCGTATAAATAGGTTTTTGTCAGAACAAAGAGCGAGAGAAAGAAAGAGAGGATTTTTAATAAATATTTAATTAGTAAAAATATCCGGAAGAATGGAGCCGCATGTGTAACACAAGATTATTTTGTATGCTTTTATATTATATATCACATTGCACATTTGCGCTATTGCAGAAAAATGCTTTTTCAAATTATAATCAAATAGCAGACTCGAGGTGTATATTCAAATTATAATTGCATTAAAAATATTAGATTAATATCTATCTCTAACATATTTAAATTTCGTGAAATTAAATTTTACTAAAAATATGTTTAACAAATAATAAAATCACTAATAAACAAATATTATATACATTATATAGCATGAAATTGTGTTTCAAAAGACAATTAGATGTTGCCTTTATTTTATTTATTTTGACACTTTATTTATTTTGATACGTTTTAATGTACTCTACAATTAAATTGTGTTTATTGATAGAGCTGTATAACTGATTATCCGCATTAATATGCAAGACAAATTGAATTAATTAAAATAATTTAATATTCGATAAATATGTACATATTTATCTTTTCACATATGAAAACCGCTTGATCATCTATAAATTATACACAAATAATTTCTTCAGATTTGAATATTATCATATACATATCTGCATGATGAATGGAACATGAAAATATATGTACAATTTCGATGAAAACTGATTATTTATTTTGATACGATTTATGTTTAGTTATAATGTTGGTGAATTAAACAAAATTAGATCAATGCTTTTTTGGATATGATGCAATATATGCAACATATAAATATTCCGGGAAAACTGACAGATTTGAAACACTTGAGAAAATAGAAATCGCGAATGAAACATAAAAAATAAGTGTCTTTGAGATTTGTGTGTATATATATGTATATGTACTCTTCAGGTAAAATGTATCTAATTATAAAATATGAAAGCTGGCTACACATCTTTTGAGATTCGTCGTTCTCGCCACTAGTCTGTTTGCAGCAACCATCGGGTTAATTTCTCATAAACCAACGAATCCGCGACTCTCAAATTTCAAGAGTGGAACGTCAAAAGCCTTAAAGAGGAAAAGCTTTCGCTTTGCTCGTTTGCCGTTTCGAATGTTTACCATTGCAAAGTCTTTCGGTTATTATAAGTAGCGACATATTTGCACTCGAAAACATTCAAAGCTATCACGATAACGACTCTAAGATTTTATAAACGTCTGGATGCAAGTTGGAAGAAATGAACGAGCTTGACTCAATATGTCACTTAAAATGTAAAGTGCAAGTATGTATTATCATGTTGCTACATCTTGGTGCATCTCGAGAAAACTATGTTAATGCTCACCGATTAAATCACGACACAGGACGCGAAAATCCCTAAGTACAAGCGTGCCGGAGGTAACTTCTAAAAGGTAAATCTTCCAAGCTAGACGTGCGAAGTAAATCTCAAAGGACCGCACTGCGGTCGGGGGACACCGTGTCTTAAGTAGGACTTTGTATTCCATTCTTCTTTCATCCGCACTTTGTCCTCCCCCGTGTACCGGAGAGACGCGAATCCTCGCAATAGCATCTTACACTCTCAGCATCCGAGCTGCTATCCTACTCGAATCGCATCCTATCCGTCTTCTCTCTGCGTGTGTTTTGTTAAAGTGAAATACACGCGACCCTGTGCGCGGATAAATTTACGAATGTCATTTTCGTCATCGTCGAATATATTTTCCGCTGACGACGAATTTCGAATATCCCGTTTCGTGTTTAACGTGCCACATATGTGGCAATGACTGATGTTATCGGATATTTGCACAGTATCGATTGAGCGTTGCATTTGCTCAACGAACCATCGCGTAAATATCAGAAATGCACTGTTGCTATCGTATTATTTTAAAAATTTTTCAAATGACTCTTTGAGAAAATACTTTCAATCGTTATCAAAAATGTTACGAGGGACTGTTCGATGTGTATGTTGCATTTTGATACCAAATATCAGTACTTAAAAAATAATGCAATAGTTGATGGATGTTCTGTATGCAGTAGAAATTTAATGCATATGTATTTTATCGACGAATATATTTCATATTTATGTGTTTTTGCACGTTTTTATACATTTTATGTGCAGTTTGCCATCATGTTCGGATAACTCTTTTTCTACCTAATATTTATTTATAGCTACAGCTATAGTCGTGTTTTGTGTTTACCCTCGCACTTTACATTTCCGTGTACAGACGCTGCTCTAGTAATCATAAATCTCAAGCAAATCCCCGCGTTTTCGCCGTCTACACGTTGTCCCCTTACGAGGAACATCACTTCCTTCTGTCGCGTCTTATATTTTCCCTGCGTTATGTATTCCCTCGTATGAGTATACTCCGCGTGTTTCCTCGGTGTTTGCTTTTTCAAGATTGTCCGGAAGAAAACGCATATCGTTCTACGATATCAGATTCTTATCGCGAAATGCGTTGTCTCCGCAATTCGTTGCTGTCTCGTCCGCTGGACGTTCCTTTCGTTCGTTTCTGTTCTTTCGCACCCTTCGGCATCGAAAGCGGAATGTAAATGCAGTGTTCTATATTTACGAACTCGCGCGAGGTGTCGACGATATCAAATGCGGGGACCACATATATTTAAGTAGCTTCTTGTATTCCGTTTCCCGTCCGCATTTTATTTATTTACCACAAAGGTACTTTCCTCCATGCGCGATGACTATTTTTCGGCTGCCCTGTATATTCTGTTTACACAAATATAAGCAAATAATCTCATTTTGTTCATCTATGAATTTAACAATATCAATTTACATAAATAATTCAGAATATCTGTTATGTTATTTTCTTCTTCTCGCTTCTCCTTGTGGTAGATACATTTGCTAGCGCGTGTAAATATGTGATAGTGATTATTTCTTCAGTATGTTTTTGTTTAAGGCAAAGTAATTCATGTAGTTCAAAAAATACAAATTTTTTAAACGACACTTCTCTAAAATATGACATTTGATAAACAATTGATTTCTATGAAAATTAAACGCGAAAATATGAAGCAATTTTTAAATATTACAATGGAATTGGGGAAGAATTATAATGGAATATTGTTGGTTTGGATCAGTCATATTTTTCTATAGCTGTGATAAATATCCGCGTGAAGAAGATTTACTATCAACGAACGGATAAATAACGTATGTGGACTCAACGGAAATAAACCGCCAGTTTTTTAATATAAAAATCAGTTTTATTTATTTAACAACGGGTCACGGTTTTCACGTATGCATTCAACGTTATGCGTTTTGTCCGTACGTGAGTGCACTGTGTCGATATTTTTCATGTGATTGGATAACATCGCGTAACCACAGAATCATTCATTCGCGTTTTATAAGAAAAAAAAATATATCAACGAGAGATATTTCTCCCTGATTAAATAAAAAAAAATACATACAAAATAAAATATTTATTTCCACAGCAAGAGCATAATAATTTCGACCATGAACCAATTATATACTTACAATTAGATACAATAATCTACTTTCAATATAAGTAATATTAAGATAAAGAGTAGAAATTTTTTTTTTTAACAGATGCAGTTTTCACATAAGAGTTACATTTCTCTCACATACGCTGTCGCTGATATATCTTTCCGATTTTATCTAAATATTTTTTATATAATGCCTATTTGTTGCGAGATTAGCCTAATATCTTGCCGTCTGTCTTGTTCGCGGCCGTGATTTGATTTTTTTGAAGATCGATTTCCTCGAATAAAGTATCTCGATAATTTAAACCTATACTTACAATTAGATACAATAATCTACTTTCAATATAAGTAATATTAAGATAAAGAGTAGAAATTTTTTTTTTTAACAGATGCAGTTTTCACGTAAGAGTTACATTTCTCTCACATGCGCTGTCGCTGATATATCTTTCCGATTTTATCTAAATATTTTTTATATAATGCCTATTTGTTGCGAGATTAGCCTAATATGTTGCCGTCTGTCTTGTTCGCGGCCGTGATTTGATTTTTTTGAAGATCGATTTCCTCGAATAAAGTATCTCGATAATTTAAACCGCATTTGTATAAATGTCAAGTAGGAGTAAAGGTGCAGGCGAGCGGATATCGATTTTTAAGTGGCCTCTTACATCTTGTACGTATCCTCTTCTATCCGCAATTTGTCGTCCCTAGTGTGGAGAAGCTTTCCTCCGCTTCTATCTCGCGGTCTTTGTTACATCGAACGCGGGCACCACGCGGAGGTGCTTGTATGAATGCGCCGAGGGCATATCCTCTCGTCTTCGTGTTTTGCTTCGCTCAAGCGAAGTTAGATAAGGCGCTCCGTTCTCGGAGGTAGGTAGATAGGTAGATAGTAAGGTAGCTAGGTAGGTAGGTAGGTAGGTAGGTAGGTAGGTAGGTAGGTAGGTAGGTAGATAGATAGGTAAGTATACCGCAAGACTCTTCTCTTTCTCTCTCTTACTACTATTCTGGTACTTTTGGATCGCGCGATTTTATTTCTCTTTCGTTTTTTTCTCGAGAACCGCTCGAATAGAAGAACTAAACCCCTGCGGGTGACCTCAACCACTCGAACGACGACGTCGGTGAGTCTTTTGCGAAAAAATGGAAGGAAATATCCGTTGCTGCGCCGGGAAAAATGACGTCAGCCGGATACGCAGCGACGGAGGATGATCGGACGACTAGCGATTTGTCCCGATAACGATAACGGTGAACGTACTTCACTGCCATCCGTCAATGTCTCTGCGACGAGGAAGCTGATAATTTAAAATCTCGGAGATGGAAACCTCGGCAAGGCCATCGCCTCGTCGAGGACGATAACCTGTCAAATGGCGAAATTATTCTTTCCCGATAAGACCAATATATATATATGCGCATGTACTACGTGTGTATTTTTTCTAATTTAAAATTACCATGATAGCTCGCTTGAGTTTTGACGTTTGCCAAATGGCGATAAAATCATTATGGGAATAATTATGCATAATCAGTAGGATTCCGCGATATAATATGCACCAATGTAACAGTAATTATATATACATCACGTATTCGATTATATTGTGGAAGGTTGTCGGTTGGAACCGTAGTCAAAAGATAAACTGTCAGCATCAGATAACGTCGTTACAAATCGATCTTAAGCCAAGCGAGTGCGAAATGTAAAATCACAATTGGTATCTCAACGCGACGTGTTTTACGCGACTGGACGCTGATCGCTCGACAAAAAGAGGGACGCATCCATTTGTCCACTCCGACGAGTGGTATAACGTGTTTACATTGTTTCCACTGCGCATAAAGCGCACATCGTTAGTTAACAATGCGGCTGAACAGACCCGGGAATGGCTTTGACGCCGAGCGAGCGCGAAAAGGCCCGGCTCGTCCAATAGAACCCGGTGTCTCTAACGCATGGGTCAGTGCGGGGAACAATAAATCGGTTGCTTTCAAATCGGCGAATCGATACACACACTCGTCCCATTGCAAAACCGATGCTCGGACGTTGCGATCGTGCACGATAGTTGCTATAATAAAGCGCATGTCCGCCTGAATAAAATGAGTCGCGAGAGTCGGAAAAGCGGGGACTACCATTATCGGGAAATAGAAACAAGCGGCGGGGCAACAAAGCGAAATTGTTCCATTGATATCCGCATCAATTATCACAAGCTTTTTATGCGCGGCTGCGATGCACTTTTTCACAAACGTTTCCTTCTTTCCTACATATTCTTTGATACAATTATCGTCGTTTGATACGTATTTATCCCATAAAACTCGTAACGGTATCAGATGAAGACCGACTGATTTCTTTCTCCTATTTTATTGACGTTTGTTCTCTCTTGCCGCTACTTTTTATTTAATTGAAAATTAAATTATTCAATATTAATGAAATTATAAAATTATAAAATATTATATCAAATTATAAAATATTTGCAATGATAATCGTAATATCAGGATAGATTAGAGTCTGCTTTTATTTTATTCAACTATTTCAAAGTATTCTCCGCGATATTCCTGGCGCTTAAAACAGCAATGCGCAAATAATTATGCTTTTGCCATTGTACGCTGCCACACTAAAAAATAACGAGCGCGCGGGGCTGAATTTAGGTATATAAGTTCTCCCTAAAGGACAATCATACTTATATAGGAAACGTAAGACGCAGTCGTATTTATTCAAGATGCGAGTTTGCGGTTGGTGGCCGTAGCGAGCGACTTAAGCGTTTACAAGGTACTAGAAACTCACATAAAGTCGTGATCACCAGACCGTAGCGCTATCCAGACTCGCCAGTGTGGTAGCGTCTTAGAGAGAACAGTGCGGTTTCGCTCCGAGACTGGAAACGGATTTCCGCGGTTTTCGACGGCCTAAGTCCAAGTTATCACGAGAGTGAATCCGGCTCGCTTCTTAACGCGACAACGCTACGCGCGACAAAGCTCATTAAGAAATTTTACGCTGGTAAATGTAATCATTTTATATATTTTAACGGTATTTATAAATGTATATATCTCTATCTTCTTCCCTTTACAAATTTGTGGAGAAATTTTAAAAATGTAAAACAATTAATATTTGTACTTAACAATCCTTTAACAACATACATGTATTTAAAATCGTAATTAAAAAATAAATTAAAAGATCAGAAGGATTATTCCGGGTACTATTTTTAGCGCTTGAATTCGCGGTAGCGGTACTGACTACACGATCTGTTTTAATCTGTCTTTCCGTTCTTTCGAATAAAGAGATCTCGAATTCAGGCAACATTTGCAAATGTATTTTGTGGCTTTGCACGCGTCAGCAAATGTTCTTAAAAAGTGAGAGAAACGGAGAATTACAAATTTTATTTGCCTGATAGCTTTCCGGGATTTCTATTCTTCTGGCGGATCACGATCGTAAAAATATAAGCGAATACGGGAAATTTCAATAATCTCAGTTTCTCGATTGCTGCTTCGTAACGTGCATCGCGTATTGTAGATGCGTGTATATAGACAATGCGTATAGTGCGTCGATGTAGCATCCGTCGTTGCGATGAGTCATCGGTGAAGATCAAATCGCTCCGAGGAAATCGGAGCGTTTACTCGTTCGCTGATGTGTATCGTAACTGTACGGGGTAGTAGATATGTACACTAGCTGTTCCGGCTATCGATGCCGCGTCTATTAGCTCCCCGAGGTATATCGGATGAATCGCGTAGCATGGACCATCGTCGCCGGCGGCGGGACCGGATTTGATCGCGCGTAGATCAAATATCTGGCGAGCAAACGGGCGCACCGAAAACGGGCGGCAGCGGCGGAAGCGTCGTCAGAGAGTAGTTACTCGCGATGACGCTGATGAAGTTTATCGGGGGGACACGTCGATCCGGATCGGCGTTGCCGCGAAAGCCGCGAGATTAACAAGTACGTCGGGCCGGGCCTTACGGGTCGTTAATGTCGACATAACTCGACATCACCGGGCGCGACACGTGATTATGTATACATATATGTATTCAATATATCTGCATATATGTAAAATGCAAATGCAGTCTGCCGATGAAACGCGACCGACGCGATGAACGCCAGTTTGCATCGCGACTCGTAAATCCAATTCGACGATGCGATTAATGCCGAAAGTGCGTGACTGTTACGCGTTAATCTCGGGGCGTCGCTTTTTGCGCCGTCGTTCGCAGGAGATTTGTCGAAGTTTTCGCCGACGCGGCGATATAACTCTTTCCGCCTCCCTCCTTCCCCCCGATGCTGCGGACGCAAAGAGGATTACTTTTGGATAAAGTATATGCGTATAATTCGTGATATGACATTCGCGCCTATTAAGGATTAACAATTACAATCGCAAAGCTTTCGCTCCGATATTATTTTATATTTTATAAATGTGTATGTACACACGTGTATATATACTTAGCATATTTGTATATTATTTCATCGTAACGTTATACTGTTTGTTGAGAGAAAAGATCACCCGAGATTAACATAATGCATAATTCTTGAATAGTACAAATAATTTTATATTTTATAGTGTGGAAAGCTTGAATCATACACATGTAAAAAAATATTTTGGTGAATTGTTCTCTCTTTCTCGTATAGATTAATAACAAAATATTTTCTATATGAATAAAAATAAATTGATAACTATTATTAAATGTATCGTATTACTTAAAAGATTTGAATCGCATTGAACGGTAAATTTATTTTTCACTGTTATTTTAAAACTTGTAATAGCTATCAATTTACTTTTATGAATATAAAAAAATTAATATTATATTATTTTATCATTAACACACATGCATACTAATATATTTAAATATTCTAACTTTTTGTATATGCATATGTATTTGTTTTATATCGCATATAAAAATATAGCAATAAGTAGAATGGAGTTAGTTCCCGCCTGTCAGATAGTTTTTATCGCGCTGCGCCAAGGCAGGCGCAGTTTTCCGGGTAAAATGAATAACAAATGAGAACTTCCTACTGCTTAATGTTCGCAGCTTAATTAAACGGAAGGGGAAAAGAAAAGCCAAAGAAACTCGTCAGAGGAAAATTGGGTCGGTGGACGAGAGAAAGCTGAAAGCGACTAAGCGTTTGAAAATGGTAATCGTCGCAGTCTGTATAGGTATACGGAGCTGGAACATCTCGTGAAAAGGGCAGGCCGAAAGGCGAAAGGTCAAAGGCGAAACATGTTTAGGCAACGCCGCGTGTCAAAAGGGAAATTAGTTTTCGGATAAGAGGATCAAAAGAGGCGAACGTGTTGCTGTCAAAGTTAATATTATACTCGTTTGTGCGAGTATATTAGATTCCGACTATACAAAAGCTACAAGTATATTACTGGATAGGCAAATTATATATACATATACACGTATTCTCCTTACGAATACTTACGTATCGTATAATTCGAGGGAAACTGCATCCTTGTTAATTTCCAGTACGGATGTTTGCGGATTAATATTTCCTGAAATTAATAGCGTCGCGTCGCGCGTCGCGTGTCATGCTCGAGGCTTTTTTTCGCACCCTGTTTTTAACCCCGCGGTACTTGCGTTCGTTAGTTTTGTTGTGCACCACTGACATTCGCTTTTGGAAATTTCAACTTTCGCCTTGTATCTAGGAGAAGCGACGACGGTGAGAACGATGTGGTACGGCCGTACCGTGATGCAATTTACTGCCTTGCGTTCACGGTTCGTCGATTGCGATTGTCGAAATTCGCCTCTTTTTCGTCAGAAACACAAGCCATCTCCGATCAAACGTTTTACACTTTCTCGATTCGTCGCCCTGTGTTCTCGCCCCGTCATCGTTATTGCCGCCGCGTTTTCCAGGCTTTATCTCGCCTCTCTCGACGAAATTCAGCCGATTTGCATTCAGCGAATGCGGGCGCGGGATAGATGGTTGATTCGTTTTTAATTCGCAAGGTGAAAGCTTACGTGTGACAAATAACCGATGTTCTTTCTCACTTGAAATCTCGTTTTCGGTAAGTAAAGTCTCTTACACGTGTTCCCGATGGCCTAAATATGCTGCGCGTTTTGCTATGCGTATAAAATACGTTCAAACGGTTGATTTTCGAGTAAACTAACGCGGAGATAAATTGCACATTTTATTGTAAATTTTTTATATTAGTATATATGTGTTTGTTAATATATGTGAATAAATTTGAAAGATTCCTTGTAGGGATCTTTTTCTAAGCAAATCATAAAAAAAATCTTTGAAAAGCAATATATGCTAAACACAAAGATTATATTGTATCAAATAAAAAAAAAAAAATATATATATATATACATACACACACATATATATTGGATGATTGCATAAGTTCGTGCCCGATTTTCATAGATGGCATTAAGTTACTGCATGGCGGAGTTCTATTGTTTTCGTGTGGTAATTGTTGCTTACACCGAATCGATGACGTTGTCTTATGTCAATTTAGCGTCAGACATTGTTCAGATAAGTCCATTTGTGCATAAGAGAAATCATTAAAAATGGAGAACGAAAAGGTGCATTTGCGGCATGTAATGTTATATGAATTTCGGAAAGGCGTGAGTGTTGGGATTGCACAAAAAAATATTCAAACCGTTTATTTGGACCGCGCTCCTGCTCTCCGACCAGTCAAAAAGTGGTTTGGCAGATTTCGAAATGGTGATTTCAACATGGAGGATCAACCCCGCTCTGGACGGCCTTCTGGCATTGATGATGACATTGTGCATGCCTTAGTGGAAAGAAACCCAAGGATTACAACTGAGGATATTGCTGAGAGGCTGAACATCGATAATTCAACCGCTTTTCGTCATTTAAAAAAGCTTGGATACGTTTCCAAGCTTGATACATGGGTGCCGCATCTCCTGACTGAAAGGAATAAGCTAAACCGTATGACTGTGGCTCTTTCTCTTCTCGAGCGTAACAAAAAAGAGCCTTTTTTAGATCGAATGGTAACAGGCGATGAAAAGTGGATTCTCTACAAAAACGTACAGCGAAAGAGGACATGGAAAACAGCAGCTGAAGGAGCAGAACCCGTAGCAAAGGCTGGCTTGCATCCGATGAAGGTGTTGCTGTGTGTTTGGTGGGATCGCAAGGGAATTATTTACTTTGAGCTGCTCCGACGCGGCGAAACAATCACGGTGGACAAGTACTGTGAGCAACTAACTAGACTCGCTGCAGCTATTCGAGAAAAACGTCCGATTTTGGCCAATCGAAAAGGCGTCATCTTCCACCACGACAATGCTAGGCCACACGTCGCTCAACAGACGCTGCGAAAACTGCAGGAGTTGCAATGGGAAATTCTGCAGCACCCGCCATATTCTCCAGATATTGCGCCTTCAGAATTTTATCTGTTCCGGTCTTTGCAGAATAGTTTAAATGGCAAGAATCTCAATTCCGAGGAAGCTGTCGAAAACCACCTTACAAACTTTTTTCAAGAAAAACCAAGTTCTTTCTTCAAAAATGGAATCGACAAGCTTATAGATCGTTGGAAAACCATTGTAGAAAAGAATGGAGACTATATAATTGATTAATAAAAGTGTTATCTCTAAAATATAATCTATTGAAGTTTATATTTAAATCGGGCACGAACTTATGCAATCATCCAATATATATGTGTGTGTATGTATATATATATATATAATAAAAAAGACAAATCATGACGCGCTAATTAGTATCAATACGATAATGTAATAAATATCATTAATTAGGAAGGTGCCGATATTGCCGATGTTGATATTGAAGTAAACCATGTGCGAATGAGATATGTTAACAATACATTCCGCCCAAGTCTCTCATTTAACAAACAATTAACCATTTAGCCGTGATGATCGATAAGCGGGGCATGACACTGCGGGGATTTGTACACCCAGAATTTGACCCTTATCGTTGTGAACCGGTCGGTGCGCAGATCGGCTATTTGAGAACGGTGTGTATACGAAATTCGATTCTTATCGCGCTCGATAGTAACTAACTGTGCGCGATCGGCCGACATGGGTTAATTCGATGATGCGCAATTACGTACGGTGTTACATTGAGAAGGACGATCAGCGGTGAAAGGGGGCCGCGTTTGCCTTTGGGAATATGGGAGCGGATGCAAATTAATCACTTCCGGAACGAAGTGTCAATGACGATAATAATATGCGTGACGTATTAATCGCTCAATGTTTGGGACATCGCGTTTTACACGTCACGCGCCTTTACAACTTTCCAATTGGGTAACGAGTAATTTATTGCGCCTATGATTAATTATCCATCAAACTCTTTGTATAACGTAAAAATTATCTCACATGTAATTTCGTCACGCAGGTAAACACAATTTGAAATTTTTTAATCTTTTGGTTCAATTCGGTGCCTGATACGTCCTGCTTTATGCAGTGACCGAAACAAATAAATGCGTTGATTAAAAAAGAATAATGCAGGTAAATAAAAAGAAAAAGACCATTTACATTACAATTTACGTTAAACGGTATACTGCATATCATATATTTATCAGAGTAATATAAAAGCAAATATATGTGTATACGTATCAATTGAAGTGATATATATGATAACGCGAAATTATTCACGAAGAGCATAGCATCATATTCTCTGCGGAAACAATTATTATTCCATTGATTTTCGTTTAAACGTTTGCATCGAAAATATTTTGCATGTGACAGGTTTGACGTATAAAGAATACTTAACAATATCCCGCGATTAAGATTCAACGAATCGTTCTCGACAAAAGTGAGGACCGATATCCGTAACAAGATTGCTAATGCATGTCGTTAACATTAGCGCTCTAGTCCCGTAATTTTGCGCACTCTAGGTCCACTTTATCCATTTTCTCAATTCTCTTCCACCGTTTTCCCTCTTACATAGCCGGAAGAGTGACGACACTATTACGGAATAGCGTGAGTAATTTTCACAATGAGGCATTGAATAACATGGTACTCCACCTTTCCTCCTAATGTAGACATTTCATAGCGATGAACTTTGATACGTTGCCAAAAGGTATATACAAAGATTCTATCCCTTGCTGCATTCGATATGATACGATATTTTCATTATTATATGAAAAAGAAAAATATTTCTCTTATTAAGAAATTCACTTCTTATTTTATTAACAAAAATGTAAATATAAATAACTTAATAAAATATTTAACATGTTAATCAAAATTTTTAATAAAACTTTTTTTTATATTTTTTTCGATATCAACGTTACTGGCATAAAAAATATAAAATGCGCGGAACAAGTACTAAAACTTCATTATTACTTTCATAAACTTATGCTTATCGCAAGTTATCTCTGTATGCCCTAAAATATCGGGGCGAGCTTCTCGCTTAAGATACTGTGTCTTTTTTATCGCGTATGATCCGCCCGACGTAAATTGCCGGCTTATATCCTAATGGCTTAATAAAATATTCATCTTGTACTGGAGCGAATAAATCGCGTACGTGTAGATCGCGTGGATCGTTGGCGACGTCGCCGCCGCCTCCGCTGTCGCGTTGTACCCGGGCTCTCTCAGAAAGTACCCTGGGGTTCGCTCTCTCGTCCCACACTTCTCGTACGTAGGATTCGAATCCGATATTGCGCGAGCTTATCTTGGCTCCATCCCAACGGGCTCGATGAGCGCGCGCACGGTTATCCCGGTGGGAGTTCTGACGGGAAATTACCTCGAAAAATGTATTCCCGACCTCGCGCGAGAACGAGACTCGGATAGACAGATTGCTCCCGGAATCAGAGTCTCCTTTCTTTCCGTTTCCTTTCCTTACGAGCACTCCTACGAGCCACCCTCGCGTACTCGATAAGACTAATCTGCTAATCGATATACCTATCCGTGGTAGAATAACGAGCCTAATTTTTCATCGCGATTAAACCGAATCGGGATACGTCAGCCCGATTTCTCTCGCGCGGTAATTCACTCATCGCAAATAGAATCTCGAGCCTTGAGCGATGAGGGCATCGCCTTCCCTTACGGGAGCGGTTATTTTTATGAAAGTGTCCGTACTCGCTTTACGATGCGATATATGACGGCGGAAGCGTAAGCAATGAATTTCGTACACGAATTATGAAATTGGAACACTTCGACTGTCATCGGGAAAAAGAGACTCTTCCTATTTATTAAGTCGGATTTTACGATAATCATGAATACTTTTGTTTACAATCGTATATCTTTCGCTCTCTTTTCTTTATTTCTATTACCTAGGTTTGTTTTATAGCTCTCTTCGAGACAGTTTCAGCAATCGGAAAACGCAGACATAGCACGGACCCGCATCCATTCAATCAGGGTTGCAGTCTGACAAGGGTATATAAGAGAAAGAGTGAGCTTATCCGTAAAATCGAAAGCATAGTTCGATAGATATAGAAGATATCCGTTCCTTTCATTCCGCTCTTTTTGTTCTACCCGCAGCTAAGGTACGATAGGCTTTGTACAGTCGATCTGTCTTCTATTTCTTAGACTGATGGAAATGTTTGTGTTACTTTAATTTTTATATTGACTGTCAGTTTCTGTTCGTTTGTAACGCGTATATAATTGCCTTTTTAGATCATTATTTGTAAAAGTGATCATACTTTTTTATTTAGTTTGAATATTACAAAAATTAAATAAAATGATGAATGTAAAATAAATGTAATATAATTAAATGTCACAATAATTAAGTAAAGTAATGAATATATAAATAATATATGAATATTAAAGAAAAATATGTAGACAGATAACATAAAAAAAGTATACGAATTTGATATCTTGTTGCCACGACGCGAAGTAGTAGTAAAATAAGATTACAGCGCCAATATGTCACGACATATGATTCCGACCGGTATTATTTTATGTTAATTTAGTCCGCGCGTACAGAATAAGTTTGAGCGTTTAAACAATTTAGAGAGTAACGTGCGGACTATGCCATCCACTTTTTAAAAAGACAAAAAAGTTCTCTGTTTTTGGTTTCCTCTATGTCTTCTTAAGTAGCGTTTTCATCCGGCTCGCTCTCTTTTTTCCTGACATTTCGACATACGAGCTTTTCGTTCGTACTTTTTGCTCGCCAACGTCTCCCTTTATTATAAGAGATAATTCTAATATTGCTTGTCTTATTGCATATTTAATATTTAATAATATAATGAAATATTTTCCGATTATGAAATTTTGTCTTGAAAAACAAGGAAATATATTTTTCATAAAATATATAATGGTAATTTACTGTTTGAAAGAAATTGGAGATCTCCTATTGCATCTGACATTTTTGCTACGTTCGTAAGAATCCCAAAAGCAATTCGATCAATAGTGTCTAAAAGAAAAGCGCTTTTCCCGATAAATAAAACCCCAACCCATCGAATATTATTCTTTTCGCGAAAATTATATCTCAATAAGACCATATTGGCCTGTCATGAAACTGCACGCTATAAAGAAGCTACTTTAAAATAAATACACAAACTTTATTTCATCACCCAGGGATATTTTTCTATGAGGACGCCTCTTATACATGGAAGGAGATTGGTGGAATGATGGCTATGAAAAAGGTGGGCGCGAGCGAAGCCTTTCTTGTCTTTTCATTCGCCTAATGGATCGTATAAAGCACGCCGTTACCAGAGGTCGTTCCCTTTTGTCGAGATATCGATTTTATTGCGACCGGCTAAGTTTCGTGAAAGTTCGAGGTGGCTGCCGTGTAGCAGCGTGAAACGAACCGAAAATCAAGAAGACGGCAGAGCTCGAATCTTCAGAGACGTCGGCAGCTTGGAAAAATAGTACTCGTCCTTCTCGGTGTTCAATAGTCCAACTTGTGGTTACGTGATCGAGCATCAATACGACGCGATGCTGCGAGCAACATTGAACGATCCATGATAAAAAAATTGAAGTTATTAATTTAATTAATTAAATCATATAGATAAAGATATCTGTGTGCATCACTCAGCCAAAAACAAATTAATTTATATGTAAATTAAAAGCTATGAAAAAAAAGAAAAGATCGCTGCTCGGCGAGAAATGAAGAGCGTCCACTTAATTATGCAAGTTGTCAGAATACACAAATAACACGAAATTCCTAGATCGCAGAGCTAAATGATAATTATAACGGCCTCTTTATACTCTGTATTTGGATCAATATATAATTTGTGTCAGCGAACATTAAATTTCGATTATTTGGAAAGCCTTTTTAAATCATCGTAGCTTTACAACGAGCTAGAATTCGATCAAAGTCATTACGATCATCCGATTTAACGATCGTCGAAATAAATTCGGGAATGCAGTTTTGTAGCTTAGCATCTTCGCGGCAGTAAACAGCGACCAACGAATTTTCGTCGGGGATTGTCTCACGGAAAAAAAAAGAGAGAGAAGGTACAAGCATGCGCCATAAACATAGCATGCATCAAAGTACGCCGGACTACGACGTAAATTTGTCACGCCAAGAATCATCTAAAATTCAGTCAGAAACTCGCAGTCAACTAAATTTATTACGATTTTGTCGGACTGCGTGGCGCGCTGTAGCTTCTGCGAGCATTGTTTCACAATCTTCTGCGAAATTGTCAAATCTGCGATGGTCGATTCAATTCTATTATAGCAGATATGCATATATAAGAGATAAATAATCGCGTTAGAGACATTTTATCCCTTTATACTTTAATCTCCATCTGTCGGATTAAAATTATTTTTGCAAATTTCGCTTCGTATCGATGCTAATAAATTCATTGATCTTTGTACATGCAGAACATTATTATTCAATTATAATAATGCACGGAGAGAAATTATCGATATTGACTAATTGCACTGCGTGCGATGTGCAGTTGCACGAGAAAAATAATAAATGTATGCGATAGATATGCTATTACTTGGATAAAATGTCAGACTTGAGTGATCTGGAGATTCAAGATACATATAATGATTTCACATAATATAAGCATTTGACGTATATGTATAACTTCTTAATATCGATCAGTGAACATATTGCAAACGTAATCGAACATACACGATCCAAAGAGCATGCAAGCTATTCCATTATGGAAGATCCGTCACATAATCCGTTATATCTAAAGAACATCTACAAACGAACGATGATATAATTTATAAAATTAACAGACTTTTGTAATTTGCATTAAATCTTTTCCTATATTGGCGTATAATTAATTCAAGAAAAATATAGATTTTTCTTTGTAATGAATAAAATTTAAATGAGTTAAGGTGTGGAGATCGCATCTTGAAATCAACGGTGAAAGAAAAACGAGCAGTGATCTGTAAAAGTTTGCAGCCAATCTTTTTATTCTGCTTCCCAATGACATGATAAAACAGAGTTTTATTTTACTGTAAACGTTCAGACGGTAAATGCTTTATTCGATGTTTCTATTGCATATATATTTCGCTCTATGCATGTTTGTTTGATATAACATTTAAAAAAGATATTTTTTCAATAAATCTGACATATTAACGTTGGTGAAAGAAAAAGCGCTCTTTGGTACTTCCGTCATGAGGAAGCACTTTTGTTGTACGATAAACCGAGATCGTATATTGACCTTATTACGGTTTATATTCTGCGTGGACAATGGCCGTAGTTCAAAGTGTATTATACAATATGTTGAAACATAACGGATAAAGTTTCCGCCTGTATTCTATGTATGAGCCGCGTATTATCGGTTGAATAATTCAGTCCATTTCAATGTTTCACGGTGACATAAAAGGACGTAGTTATGGAAATGAGGGCGTTGAAATTTCACGGGAATCCGATTATTGCCTCGAATTCGGCGGGATATGTGTCGTTACTTTACGAATGGCAGTGAAAAATATTATACGCCGTTCCGCGTGCATTGTGTATTTATCTTCGAGATTTTGTCCGACGGGAATTTTCGTCGCAGTCCGTTAATTTAACCAATTAAACGGCGCCAAGAAATTTTCAGGCAGAAATTCGTGAAAAATTCGCGATATGTTATATTATTGCATATATTTATTCGTTCGTACAAATTCTGTTTTTCCTTACTGTTTGTATATTCTTTATTATCTACAAGATAATTTATCTGCAAAATATAATTTCAAATCTGTAATATTATATATATACATATATAATTATTTTATTGTTTTTTTAAATGTATGATAGAAGTAACTATTCGACAAAATGTCGCTCTTATGTTTCTTTTTTCTTCTCGTTTAATGCATAGATATCCTGTTCAATATTCCATCGAAATATGGCGCATCATGGCTCATAAGTTGTCGTTTGTTGTTAGTTTCTTGCGTATTTTCACATAAAAACAGGAGTTGCCGTGGTCGGGAGTGGAAACTAACCGCCATAAATCATTTCTTGACACGTTTATGCCAGTCGCGTGCGACGGGTTTGCCACATTACACTCTCAACTTCCCAACTTATATAAATTTCATACCGACTAAGCTGCGTTTCGGAGTCTCTGCAGAGAAGAAAGTGCCAAGTAATAACACGAGAGACATTTCTGGATTAAAAGCTGTCATTTTCTTCACGTCAAATACTTCTTTTGAATTTTCTTATACATATAATAGATATCCTACTATCAATAAATCATAAAATTCAAAGATTTTATTATCTAATTGAATCAAAATCTCTTATGGTTAAAACTTTATCACCGATATGTAGTAAACTCTATGTAACAACTGTTTGATTATATTGAATATTATTGTGTGTGTCGTGTACACAAAACAAAAAGTTTTCAAACTTTATTGACTAACAGAGATTGCTTCTCTTTGTAAGACGACGTTTTAATATGTATATGATTACGTCAGCATATATATTCTGTTAATTTTTTTTACACATATCGAGTTTTACTTTCTGATGCTATTTGAAACAATTATTATCTTACATATGTTTGCTGCGTTCACGTTTATGGAAATGTAAAACATATTGCGATAGAAATCAAGCTTGATTTTCTCATAAATTTATTGAACATCATGCCTGACAATGAAATTACTCTTTGGACCGGCTAGCAAAATTCAATTTTACGCCGCGTTACTCTCGCGAAAATCTCTCAATTTTCAGCTTGTGCGCGGCAGATCGTGGAAACAAACAGAATTAACCGCGGTTCGAAAGCAAGACCGCGCGTGTTAATTTGTCAAATATATCTCTCGCGCATGTGACATCTACACGTTACTCGCGAGCGTTCGCTCAGACTCGTCTCGAATTTTAAGCAAGGTATAAAATCGCCGCGAGAACATTCTTCAGAAAATCTTTATGCGACTTGTCAAAGAACCGAGTTGCAGTAGAGCAAACTACTAATGTTTTATGTATGTGCCGACCTTAGTCAACGACGTGGATATCGCAGACGTTGATTTCGGCATAAATATTTAATGAGCTGCTCGTAACGAAGCTTCTCGTTGTCCGAAAGCATTCGCTGTCATTCGGTTTTTTTTTTGCACACGCCAATTAAGAAACATAAATAATGGAGATGCCAATAGAGCCGCTCAGAGATTTATCTACGAACGAATTTGCAACTTTTCTACCATTTACTGACTCCCGCAGGGCCCGACAATATGTACCAATCAATTATTCAGATTTTTCGGGGCTCTCAGACGTCCGCCATAATCTGTCCCGACTGCGGAGCAGATGAAAATTTCATAAATTGTTAATATTAATTATTCGTTACTTTGATTTCAATTATATTTGATTCTCAACACGATAAAACATAATGAGAAAAAGTAATTGGTGCAAAAGTTAATTCTGATTTATGATGTTGCCAGCGCACGGATAAAATCATAAAATGTTGACATTCTTCACAAGTTTACACTCATTATACATTATAAATCAATGTAATACATTTCAAAACGTAATAATTAATTTATATTCCGTTTTCATTAACTGCTGAGCACTTGCAATGTTTCACAGCACACGAGTCATAAATAGTTATTTAATTTGCATTATTACTTCTATCAGAGTATAGTGTCAGCATAATTAAATATAGTTACATGCAAATGTGCGCGCACATGAGCTATCAAGAAGGCTAATTTAAAAAATAATTCTCTCGCCTTTACGCATCGTAAACAGAGAAATCCCTATTTTATTTTATCAAAGGTAAATCAATTTGCATTTAAATTAAACTCTCCGCGAAGAGAATGTTCAAGTGCAAACGGCGAATAAAAGCGAGAAAGAGGGCTAATGAAAATCGCTTCTTATAAGGCGCGAATCGTGTAAATACTCTACGTCACGTCGTTTTCGCACCCTTCGTTTTTTTTCTACGCTCCATCGACATCAACCCGATTTATCGCGATGAGTACGTGCCAATGGATTGAGCAATATCTGCGAGAATACAAATTTAATCTCTTGGATATTGCTATGCCTAATGGTATTTAAGAATAAAATTAAATATACGAGAATTATTGATGCACATTCGAATAAGAAACCGAATGAGAAGCGGCCAGGTTAGTAAGAAGCACTTAGTTCAGAACGTGTTCCTATTTTGTAATGCCATTGGAATTCTATCTACCGTTCTACCGTCCGTCTCTCCTCGTCTTCCTCTCTCGATAGTACTACGCGCACTGACAGTAACTTGCACAGTGACATTAAATCGACCTTACACGCCCGCTATTCATTTAGGACACAATCCTCCCGTGGGGGAAAAAAGGGAATCGGCGAAAGCTTTTGCGAAAATACACATTGTTCTTATTGAAAATTTGACTTTCAAAGAAATTTTATGAGATTTCCTCGTAATTCAATTTACGCGAGCAATTTTCAAAAATATTCTCCAACAATAAAAATGCTTTATATGCATCGAGGTAAATGAAAATAATCGCTTCCAAACTTTCGCGAGAAAGCAAATAATTTACTCAAAATCGTCCATGTTTAAAATGTCAATCTATTACGATATATGGAATGAATTTTTTCATAGAAAATTCTTTAAAAAATAATTTCTTTCAATTTTGACTATGCGGCGATTCGCTCGGAAAAAGAATTTATTAGTTCGATTGAACAAAATGATGGCGCAGAAACTATTCGCTAACTGAAATTCAATGATGCTAGATATTGTACTCACTGCATATGTAGAGTCGCGATCGGCTTATCCGAAAAGAGCACGACCGGCCGGTCGAAGCGTTGATTACGACCGCAGACGCGAGCGCTGCCTTCGAGCTGTAGCCAGCCACCCTCGCACCTGCAACAAAAAGACGAAACCTTTGAGTAACTGGCCATTACTCCTGAGCGCGCAAATTGGTACTATCTTCCGTGCCATTCGCTAATTAGTTTCAGCAATTTTCGATCCGACGGTCTCGTCGCATCGCGCCGAATGAGAGCGTCGCGCAAATTGTATTTTGTTTTTTGCAATTTTAAAAAAGATTGCATATTTTGCTATGAGATAAGTAAGGATTTTCTACTATTTTTCCCGGGTCAAGAATATTCAAATTATCATACTTTCGAGAGTATGCTGTCTCGTCAAGCCAGAAATGAATTTTCTCTAATTTTTTTCCGCATATTAAAATTTTATGTCGTTAGTTACGGAAATCCACGACAGTGTCTTCTAAAATGGAAAAAGAAAAGGATTTCCATTCTGAGATCGTTTACCTTTACAAAACTGTATATATAGCTTAACTTTGAGGATACGTGTCTCGCATTGGATTTTATCCTCCGCAATGTTAAGACCTGTATCTACAGTTCCAGATTGAATTTTGGTAGGAACCGTATTTTGAATCCAATATGCGCGAAGTTTAATGTTAACTAAGTTCCACACCACGTAGGTACAGAGAGTACGAGTTTCACTTTGCCTAAATTAAATTGTATAAAGTGAAATCGAATCAATATTCTGTTCGAATATCGATTGTAATTGTAATGAAAACAGTTCACGATATGTGAAAAGATTAAGAAGATTTGAAAATAAAAATATAATGACGATTGACGGAGAATAGATTCGTCTTATGTGTAACGTAAGCACCGCACTGACTGACAGTAGCAGGCTCGTGTTATGTCACGTTCCCTACCGCGCGTTTTTAATTATATTTAATTTAATTATATATTATATATCTCTAATTCTATTATCTATAATTATTTTGTGCAGAATCTCTCAAAAGAATTTAAAAGTAATTGTAGTAATTAACGATATACACACACGTACATATATATTTTAAAGCTTTTAAAAAAGTTCGCATGTAAAATATATCTATAGACAATACTTCCGACTATCAATTTAAATTAATATGGTGCAAAAATGACTGCTAAATACATTTTCAACGTTGTCTGTTCATTCATAAAAGTTGTTGCATGAATTACGTCGCTAATTGTCTTTATCAAAGATGAGGCGCTCCCGATAATAACGTTTCGTGGGGTAGACGAGCGACTTTATATGAAGCGGGAAAAACGATTGCCGGCGAGGGTCGCGCTGAAATTACTTCTTCGGTTAAAGGCAACTTCAAAGGATTCGTTTTCCCGAGGCGTCGCCGACTGGGATTTTAGGGGCGAAATGAGGGAACCGCGCGATGTGGATGGAATCGGGCGGTTACGCAATAGGTAATACGCAACGAGGGAATCATGCTGATTCAATCAGGCCTGTGCTGCTTTCGCCTCAACTCGTAAGAGGGAAAACGAATGAAATACGTTATAACATGCTCGATTGATTATTATCCATCAAGATTTCAGAAACATTTGCTGAAGAAAATATCCTGCAAGGATAGAATACAAAATATATCTATACATATATCTGACATTACATAATTGATATTACATTATCACGATACAATGAATTATCAAATAAAATTAAATTATTATAATTAAAAAAAAATTGATGTTTTATAATAATAATATTAGTATTTTATAATAATAATTTGTTAATATCGCTCGAAAAATTTTAAGATAAAAATAAAAATAAATGTTTTCATCTCAACTATTTTTATGTAATATATTAAGAATCTAATATCACAATTGTAAAAAATTCTGGTACAATAAATCTCGACATATTTCATCCGATAATGCAAGTAATCATCTAAACGCTTTAACAATCAATTAAGCTTATCATGTTACCTCGATCCTATAGCATGGTTCGACAGGATTAATAGATATTCATATTGCGAGCCTGAGGCGATTTTGCTTAACATCGATAACATTAATTAACATATCAACGAGACAATCACGGGAGACGCACATCCTCCGCGGTAATATCTTCGGTCTCTTGGGTATCAAGTCCTTTATCTCTGCGCTGGCTCATTCAAATCTTGATACAATTCGTGCAACATGCGGATGCTAGCGTGCCATTGTTGCGTGAAGAGACGGATATGTGCTGTGGATAGTTTACCATTGTGTCGACCGTACGCTTATGAATTAATTGCTTGCGGGCTTTGATGGGTCGCGGATCCAATCGTCGCGCAATCCTCTTCGATCTCTATTGGTGCTCGGCGGGACATACATCTCCCTATAATCCGGCCGGATAAAACTTTCGAACCGAATTACGACGCCGTTAACATCCCGCAGAGAATGCGAACTTGGGGGATGCTTGTAATATCTTCTCTACGAAGAGTATAATAACTTTTCGGATAAGAGAATTTTTCAAGCTGTAACTTTTGTTTTTCAGCAGCTGTTTTTCGTGTTTGGATGGAGATATATAATTCCACATCACATATTATTTTGCATATTTTTAAGATATTATAATATGCAATACATTATAAAAAATAACTATTTTGTTACAAAAATAATTCTACACATAAGATTACATAAATTTGATATCTTTTATGTGAAACTGTCTATCCGGTACAAAAGTCAGGGAAGTGTTTAAATGTGACAACGTAATATACCGAAAAAAAAAAACAGGGAAAAGAATTGGTATGTCGATAAGTAGCATAGGGTAGAGTAGAGGGAACAATGAAAAGCATGAGTGGCGAGTCTAGGATGGTATCAATAAGACATCGTAAATAATTGATGCGCCGTGTGGCTCGAGAAGATGGGCGTTGTTACTTTCAGTTTGCCTTTCTGCCGTTCGAGGAGGAAAGATATTCATTCTTGATGCGGCTTACGTGAGTCCTTCAGCTTTTTTCCTTCGCTCACTCACTCAAAAGTTTAAATCGTACCAGAGATACGTATCCGTTACGCGATTCGATAAGAAGCTTGACTCCTCAGTCATTAGATATACAACGTAGAGAGAGAAAGGGAGAGAGAGAGAGAGAGAAAACAAGGGAGTTTGAAGTTTATATTGTCAAGGGATAAAGGATGTCGGGGATCGTTACAAGCATAAGCTAGGAATGGAAACCGACGAGGGGAGGGAGGAGGGGGAGCAAAGAAATGGAGAATATCCGGCAAATAGCGGTATTGTTAATTATGTGATGCAAATAAGCAAACGTTACGCTGCATCAGCAATCCCGCAAGGAGTTGCGACTTGCATTTAGATTCCGCAGCTGTTGTCGTTATTATTTGAAATATATTTACCCCTTGTCGGTATTGTACGAGCGAGTTGTCTTGCAATTAGAAGGATGCACAAAGAGGCTTGAAGAAGAATAAACATAATTACTCATAGCGACTGTGTCTCTATTATCGTTAAAATTTTCAATGTGAATCAATCATAATCCTATAGAGCGTTCTCGAATCTATTGCACACGAGTTTCCTCAACGTAAATACGGGAGTATCTGAAGAAGATAGAAACAAATAACGGGAGCTATCACGAAAAGTCTCGGAGACAAAGGTAGAAATGAGAAGGCGTAGCGCGGAGATTTGATTGTTACCGGCAGCGTGATATAAATAATTGAAATGCCAGCTTGCGCGTCACAGAATAAAGGCCTCGACGCTCTAGAAGGCGAGTTATCCTAACACCTCTTCCCTATCGCTTCGCGCCCCCTTGGCGTTTCACGTTTCGCCGACTGCATTTGGCGTCTCGTGTCCGACCGTGAAAAGCAGGAACCGACCCCTCGCGCCCTTTCTTCTCGCACCACTGGTCGGACGTCGCGGCAAGAGGAGGAAGTCCGCCAAGAGATCCGACGGACGATTCGCAGGAAATTGGATGCTTTTATTTCGCGCGATTTTCTCTCATGCAGCGGAGCAACTTTTCTTTTTCTCCTTTTTTCTCTCTCTCTCTCTCTTACGCTATCCCGCTCTCTCGTGCAATCCGCCACTCGTCCCTCTCTCGTCTGCACGATGAATCGAGCCTGTGACCGAAAGATCGAAACGGTTTCTCGAGAGTCGGCACTCGACTGTCCTGGTTTTCCGGATTGTGATCCGACTGTTACCGTCTATACGCATTTCTTTTTGCCGATGTAAAATTCTTTTTACATCAGGATAGGAGAACAGTTAATACAACCATCGGTGAAATTAATTGTGAGAATAAAGAGCAAATATAAACTTGTTCTTAAAAAAACATTCCAGATAAATATATGAAAAATTAACGATCGAGTAATTAGTCTTCATATTATACATAGTTCTGTCATATTTAATATCTGTTCTTAGGGGCGATAATGCCCGGCGATGATAGCGCGCAATGCACGCTCCCTCGATGAATCACAAACGCGAAGCACGCGATACGGAAATTGTCGGCCCCTCGTCTTTCTTCCCGTTAATAGGAATTATCTTACGGACGTATACGGAAGTAGTGTCTTGTTGAATTATACAGGAGCAGTGAGATTTCTCTGAGCGCGCAGGGTTTTGCGAACTACATCGGGAGGGAATATCGTCGTA
Organism: Formica exsecta; assembly: GCF_003651465.1. NCBI lineage: Eukaryota > Metazoa > Arthropoda > Insecta > Hymenoptera > Formicidae > Formica > Formica exsecta. The sequence goes on from NW_021851090.1 coordinate 649,729, forward strand.
GTGTCGAGGGGAGTTGCGAAACACTCGAGTGCAATTTAGGGCGGCCCTGTCTAGCGGAGAGTCCCTTATAATCGCGCCGGGGTTCACCGGGGTATAAAACGGAAACTCGTGGACCGTGCTTGGCAATGTAATGCGAAACAGACAGACCTCGCGCGTTGCACGGAAACTTCGAAGTCACGATCACGGCTACAATGCCAGTGATGTAACGTAATTTTGATTCTCTGTAAATGTAAATGTAAATATAAACTATAGTAGATAGATTGGAGCAATTAATGGAAATTTTATTTAACCAGCGATATTTTCGGTCAGTAGCCTCTCTCCATTCTATTCTTTTCGCAATTTATACGTAATCAGAACTAAATTATATATCTCGAATCATATATAAAAAAATGTGCATTATTAAGTGCATTAAATTCGACATTAAAGCTGGTAAAACGCGCGACGAAATATCTTTGAGGATTCGCAAGATTTGTTGCTACAGATCACTGTTGACGTAAGAAACGTACGAAAGAATCACGGCGGCACACATACGCCACTTTGCAGGAAGGATGCTTTCTTGTCGAAGTCGCTGTCAAGCTGATGGTGGATGGCGGGTTCTCGGCAACGCCTCCTCGAACATTATTAAGTGCATTAAATTCGACATTAAAGCTGGTAAAACGCGCGACGAAATATCTTTGAGAATTCGTAAAGATTTGTTGCTACAGATCACTGTTGACGTAAGAAACGTACGAAAGAATCACGGCGGCACACATACGCCACTTTGCAGGAAGGATGCTTTCTTGTCGAAGTCGCTGTCAAGCTGATGGTGGATGGCGGGTTCTCGGCAACGCCTCCTCGAAATACCGAGCAATTTGGCGCGTCTTGTCGCGGAGTACCTTAATCGCGGTCGAGCCTCCGAGTGGAAAACGGAGTAGCGACCCTAGTCCTGGACCGCGCGCATATACCGTTTGTACACGTTGTCTGTATACATCAGCACATACGCGCGCACGTTCTGTATACATGTCTGCTTGCGGATAGCTTGAAAGAGGGAAAAAGAGAGATAGATAGAGAAAGAGAGAGAACAGAGCGAAGGAAAACCGACTAGACAGTGAGAAGGTTGCCCGGAGGCAGCGCCAAGCTTACCGATGTCAGTCAGTCAACTGGAAATCGCTTACCGCGCCCAGACCATCTCGTATTTTACATTTCCACCCGCCACGGGCGTTATTCGCCATTCGCCGTTCTGCTTGCACAGCTTTCCACCACGTCTTTTTCGTGCTTACCCTCTTTCGAGGCGCGAGCCCCCTCGCCGCATCTTAGAGCGACGAAGGAACGGGGTTATACTGCAAATCAATTTACCGGGGGTATTCGGACGAAGCCATCGTTCTATGAGAGCGAATTATAAATTTAAATGTAAACCCGATGCGGTTTCAAGAGGACAAAAATGAAAAGCGCTGGTGCGACCGAGAATGATGCAACGAAAGGCGTTGGTTTGCAAATACTGCCCGTAATACCTCGGGTAATATAGTGATCGATATCGCATTATCATTACTCCGTGCAAAAAGTTCGAAGAAATTATATATACTTTATTACATATTATATTTATAGATTTTCCCTGGTGTGTGTAAATTTGATTAAATCATGACAGTTTTAGAGCGATTCATATTTGAATATATCTTCAGAATTGGGGGCGAAGGACTTTTATAAAATTTGTAACTATTATTATGTAATTCCAATAATACATAAATTGTAAAAATTTAATTATTTAATTAAATAAATTAAATAATTTAATTAAATAATTCAGATAAAAGATCATTTGTTTTACGGTTTTTAAAACAAATCGACTTAATGGAATAATATTCGCTGATGACGTCAATAGTAAAGCTAACTTTAAGATAAATCCGTTTACATTGATACGCGCAAGCGTGCAGTAATTCAGTTTCGACCGACTGACTTTATACGATAGAGGATACTTTAATCTCAACTCTTCAGCAGTACATTCAAAAATGCCAATTGATTTCAGCCAGCGTGGGCTGGTTTCAGCTAGTTTCGCCATCAGATCTGTATTGCCGTTACTCGAAACAAATCTGGCTTATCTGACAGATCGTGTGTACAAGTTGAAAAAAATCTTCCTTTTAAAGAAAATTAGACGCGATGGATAAATTGATTTTACTAGCTTTTTATTATAATATTTTTTTAAAAATAATAGAAAGTAAATTATATTATATTAAATTATTTGCAGTAAAGCTATTCCCAAAATAAATATTTTATTTCATAATAATATTTATCATGTTAATTTTCGGAAATTTTTAAATAATATATTTATGTAAAAAAAATATTTACCGTGATGCTTTTTGCAGATTTTTCCGTATTAGCCTCGAAAACATAGAAATTATTCATTCTCGACAATTTGTAGAATCACGTTGGAATGAAAATGTTGGTTTCGCTAAAAGTGGAATAAATTACTGATCAGCTCTATATATTGTCAGAAACCACACACTCTCTTTCTCTCTCTTACATAGTGCTTTACACTATTTTTATTTGGTACATACGAGGAACGTCGATATAGATTATTCTATGTTGAATGATTTTCTCGGTAAAACGCGATGAAACAGCAGTATAAGTGCCCGATAAAGTTTTAAAGGTACACTGACCTCTTTCTAGAAAATCGATAAAGGGTACAGTCTATGCTTTCTCGACGACCGTAATAAAATCATGTCCATTTTTTCATTCGTTGCATTAAACTTAGATTTAATTATATTTAATAATAAACGTTATCATTCAACATTAAAAATTTAATATTAAAAATATTAAAAAAT